>NC_061510.1:168800679-169011303 GCF_022539505.1 Lolium rigidum
TCGCAGCAGTCTTCGCGGGTAGTAAAACCCAAATTTATTGATTCGACACAAGGGGAGGTAAAGAATACTTATAAGCCTTAACAACTGAGTCGTCAATTCAGCTGCACCTGGAAAATCACTAGTAACAGGGGTGATGTGAAAGTAGCAGTGATATGAGAGCAGTAGTAACAGTAACACAACAGCGGTAATAGTAACACAGGAGCAATGGCACCAAAAGATAGTTGATACTACTTCCAATGACATGTAGAACGAGTATATGATGATGAGAGATGGACCGGGGTTCCCAGCTATCTACACTAGTGGCAACTCTCCAATAACAAGTGTTGGGTGAACAAATTACAGTCGGGCAATTGATAGGATTGAAATAGCATTAAGACAGAATATCAAGATCATTAATCATGTAGGCATGTTTTCTAATTATAGTCGTACGTGCTCGCAATGAGAAACTTGCACAACATCTTTTGTCCTACCAGCCGGTGGCAGCCGTGCCTCAAGGGAATCTACTAGATATTAAGGTACTCCTTTTAATAGAGTACCGGAGCAAAGCATTAACACTCCGTGAAAACATGTGATCCTCACATCACCACCATCCCCTCCGGTTGTCCCGATTTCTGTCACTTCGGGGCCTTTGGTTCCGGACAGTAGACATGTGCATACAACTTGTAGATACAATCTAAGCAATAAGTATAGAGCTTAAATCTAAGATCATGCCACTCGGGCCCTAGTGACAAGCATTAAACATAACAAGATTGCAGCAACAATAACTTCACAAACTTTATAGATAGACAATCATAACGTAACAATCCATCGGATCCCGACAAACACAACACCGATTACATCAGATGAATCTCAATCATGTAAGGCAGCTCATGAGATCATTGTATTGAAGTACATGGGAGAGATGATACCAACTAGCTATAGCTAGAACCCGTAGTCCATGGGGGAACTACTCACGGAGCATGATGGAGGCGATGGCGTTGATGGAGATGGCTTCCGGGGGCACTTCCCCGTCCCGGCAGGGTGCCGGAACGAGACTTCGTCCCCCGAATTGGAGTTTCGCGATGGTGGCGGCGCCCCTGGAGTCTTTCCGGAGTTTCGTCAAAGGTACTGCGTTTTTAGGTCGAAAGGGCTTAAATAGGCGAAGAGGCGGCGCAGGAGGGGCGACAGGGTGGCCCCACACCAGGCCGGCGCGGCCAGGGTGTGGCCCGCGTGGCCCACCTGTGTGGTGGCCCCCTGGCTCTCCTCCGACTCTCCTTCGGTGTTCTGGATGCTTCCGGGAAAAATAGGATCTTGGGCGTTGATTTCGTCGAATTCCGAGAATATTGCCCGAACAGCCTTTCTGGAACCAAAAACAGCGAGAAAACAGGAACTGGCACTGTGGCATCTTGTTAATAGGTTAGTTCTGGAAAACGCATAAAAACATTATAAAGTGCAAGCAAAACATGTAAATATTGTCATAAAACAAGCATGGAACATCAGAAATTATAGGTACGTTGGAGACGTATCAGCATCCCCAAGCTTAGTTCCTGCTCGTCCTCGAGTAGGTAAACGATAAAAAGAATAATTTCTGTAGTGACATGCTACTTACATAACCTTGATCATACTATTACAAAGCACATGAGATGAATGAAGTGACTCAAGGCAATAATCTATAGTTGCTAACAAATAGATAACATATAGCAAAACTTTTCATGAAGAGTACTTTCAAGACAAGCATCAAAAGCCTTGCACAAGAGTTAACTCATAAAGCAATAGATTCAAACTAAAAGCATTGAAGCAACACATAGGAAGATTAAGTTTCAGCGGTTGCTTTCAACTTTCAACATACATATCTCATGGATAATGGTCAACACAAAGTAATATGATGAATGCAAATAAGCAAGTATGTAAGAATCAATGCACAGTTGACACAAGTGTTTGCTTCTAAGATGGAAGGAAGTAGGTAAACTGACTCAACATAAAGTAAAAGAATGGCCCTTCGCAGAGGGAAGCATTGATTGCTATATTTGTGCTAGAGCTTTGGTTTTGAAAACATAAAGAGAGCATAAAAGTAAAGTTTTGAGAGGTGTTTTTTGTTGTCAACGAATGGTAGTGGGCACTCTAACCCCCTTGCCAGACAAACCTTCAAAGAGCGGCTCCCATGAAGGACGTTATGTCTACCAGCAAGGTAGATCATCCCTCTTCTCTTTTGTTTACACATGTATTTTAGTTTTTATTTATGGTTGACACTCCTCCCAACCTTTTGCTTACACAAGCCATGGCTAACCGAATCCTCGGGTGCCTTCCAACATTCACATACTATGAAGGAGTGTCTATTTGCAAAATTAAGTTGCTTACTGATGAATCAGGGCAAAACACGTGAAGAGAATTATTAGTGAAGGTTAATTAATTGGGGCTGGGAACCCCGCTGCCAGCTCTTTTTGCAAAATTATTGGATAAGCGGATGAAGCCACTAGTCCATTGGTGAAAGTTGGCCAACAAGATTGAAAGATAAACACCACATACTTCCTCATGAGCTATTAAACATTGACACAAATCAGAGGTGATAAATTTTGAATTGTTTAAAGGTAGCACTCAAGCAATTTACTTTGGAATGGCGGAGAAATGCCATGTAGTAGGTAGGTATGGTGGACACAAATGGCATAGTGGTTGGCTCAAGGTTTTGGATGCACGAGAAGCATTCCCTCTCAGTACAAGGCTTTGGGCTAGCAAGGTTATTTGAAGCAAACACAAGTATGAACCGGTACAGAAAAACTTACATAAGAACATATTGCAAGCATTATAATACTCTACACTGTCTTCCTTGTTGCTCAAACACTTTTACCGAGAAAATATCTAGACCTTAAGAGAGACCAATCATGCAAACCAATTTCAACAAGCTCTACAATAGTTCTCCACTAATAGGTTTAAACTACATGAAAAAACTTAATCATGATCTACTTGAGAGCTCAAAACAATTGCCAAGTGTCAAATTATTCAAGACAATATGAGGCATTTTCTGTTTCCAACCAAATAACCATAAGTGATGTAGCTTCCAACTTTTATCATTGAACATTAAAAGTAAAACGAAGAACAAGTGTTCATATGAAAAAGCGGAGCGTGTCTCTCTCCCAAACAAGGATTGCTAGGATCCGATCTTATTCAAACAAAAACAAAAATAAAACACACAGACGCTCCAAGTAAAGCTCATAAGATGTGACCGAATAAAAATATAGTTTCAATAGAAGAAACCTGATAAGTTGATGAAGAAGGGGATGCCTTGGGCATCCCCAAGCTTAGACGCTTGAGTCTTCTTGAAATATGCAGGGATGAACCACGGGGGCATCCCCAAGCTTAGACTTTTCACTCTTCTTAATCATATATCATCCTCCTCTCTTGACCCATGAAAACTTCCTTCACACCAAACTTCTCATAAACTTCATTAGAGGGGTTAGTACTCAAAAAACTTGAATCCACCTTGGTCCTGTAGTGACACATTGCAAGAACTCAATAAAACATTAGATACAGCTCTCCACGTCTAGAAAACCTCGCTTAAAGTCCGCAAGAGACAATGCAAAAAACAGAGACAGAATCTGCCAAAACAGAACAGCCAGTAAATACGAATTTTAAACAGGTACTTCTGTTGCTCAAATCAGAAAACTCAAAACTAATGAAAGTTGCGTACATATCTGAGAAACACGCACGTAAATTTACATAATTTTCTAAGTTACCTACAGAGAAAACATCCCAGATTCGTGACAGATAGAAATCTGTTTCTGCGCAGAAATCCAAATCTAGTATCAACCTTCGATTAGAGGCTTCACTTGGCACAACATTGCAATAAAATAAAGATAAGGAGAGGTTGCTACAGTAGTAACAACTTCCAAGACACAACAAAACAGTAGCAAAATAAACACATGGGTTATCTCCCAAGAAGTTCTTTCTTTATAGCCATTAAGATGGGCTCAGCAGTTTTAATGATGCACTCGCAAGAAATAAGAGTTGAAGCAAAAGAGAGACTCAAAAAGAAAATTCAAAACACATTTAAGTCTAACCCTCTTCCTATGCATAGGAATCTTGTACACAAATAAATTCATGAAGAACAAAGTGACAAGCATAAGAAGATAAAACAAGAATAACTTCAAAATTTTCAGCATATAGAGAGGTGTTTTAGTACCATGCAAATTTCTACAACCATATTTTCCTCTCTCATAATAATTTTCAGTAGCTTCATGAACAAACTCAACAACATAACTATCACATACAACATGCTTTTCATGATTCACAAACACATAATTTTTATCAAGCTCAGAAATAATAGGATTAAAACTTTCAAACCCACTTTTATCAATAATATAACAAGATGGTTGATCAATCTCAAGAGATATGGGACTCATAGATAATGTCAAGACCTCTCCAATCCCATTTTCATTAGTAGTACAATTAATATTATCAAGTAACATAGGACCATCATCAAGAGCTTTATCATAAACATTTGCTACGCAAAATTCTTTAGTACCATGCATTTCGACATCGAGCACAAACAAAGCATTATCATAAGATTTATCAAAGTAGCATGGATTATCATAAATAACAGTAGCATAATTATTCTCACAAGTTTTACTCATAGGGAATATTTCAAGAGAATCCACAAGAACATAACATTCAACCTCTTTCGGTAAGCATGGAGGACAATCAAATAGTGTAAGAGATAAAGAGTTACTCTCATTAGAAGGTTGGCATGGGTAGCTAATCCATTCTTCCTCCTTTTGTTCATCACTCTCCTCTTTTTCATCCAATGAGCTTTCAGGTTCATCAATTTCTTCTTCCACAGGTCCCTGCAAATTGTGAGTGCATTCTTGTGCATTAATGAGTCTCTCTTTATAATCAATGATATAATGATTATCAGTGTAACTTTCATTGCAAAAATTAAGGATAGAAGAGACATAATCTTTAAGGTCCTTACAAACAACACAAGTTTCATAATTTTTAACCATGAAGGATTCTATCTCGGAGGCTCCCATAAATATGACAAATTGTTCTACCTCTTCAAACCCAAAATGAATATAGCTATTCCGATTATAGTTCTTAATTAAAAATTCCTCACTAAAGCCACATTGAAATTTAAGATGTTTAGTGTCCTGTTGAGAGCAACAGCTTTATATCATGGCGTTTAAGCAAGATTTTAGCAATTGTATTCAATTTTTCTATCACAAGCACTCATCACTTTTCCCGCTCTTGATTCTCTATAATTATTATAATATTTTATAAGCTCCAAGTAGGTTATGGGTTCTCCCATAACAGCAGTTTTTAATTTTTAGGTTTTTCAAATTTTTATGGATTTTTGGGTATATGAGAAAAGTAAAACAAGACAAAAAGAAACTAGACAAAAGTAAACTAAGAAAAATAAAATAAAATAAAACAGAGAGAGAGGTAGAGTGTACTCCCCAGGTGAACTTATGAGTAGAGCTATGCCTCCCCGGCAACGGCGCCAGAAAACAGTCTTGATAACCCACAAGTATAGGGGATTGCAGCAGTCTTCGCGGGTAGTAAAACCCAAATTTATTGATTCGACACAAGGGGAGGTAAAGAATACTTATAAGCCTTAACAACTGAGTCGCCAATTCAGCTGCACCTGGAAAAGCACTAGTAACAGGGGTGATGTGAAAGTAGCAGTGATATGAGAGCAAGTAGTAACGAGTAACACAGCAGCAGTAATAGTAACACGAGAGCAATGGCACCAGAAGATAGTTGATACTACTTCCAATGACATGTAGAACGAGTATATGATGATGAGAGATGGACCGGGGTTCCCAGCTATCTACACTAGTGGCAACTCTCCAATAACAAGTGTTGGGTGAACAAATTACAGTCGGGCAATTGATAGGATTGAAATAGCATTAAGACAGAATATCAAGATCATTAATCATGTAGGCATGTTTTCCAATTATAGTCGTACGTGCTCGCAATGAGAAACTTGCACAACATCTTTTGTCCTACCAGCCGGTGGCAGCCGGGCCTCAAGGGATTCTACTGGATATTAAGGTACTCCTTTTAATAGAGTACCGGAGCAAAGCATTAACACTCCATGAAAACATGTGATCCTCACATCACCACCATCCCCTCCGGTTGTCCCGATTTCTGTCACTTCGGGGCCTTTGGTTCCGGACAGTGACATGTGCATACAACTTGCAGATACAATCTAAGCAATAAGTATAGAGCTTAAATCTAAGATCATGCCACTCGGGCCCTAGTGACAAGCATTAAACATAACAATATTGCAACAACAATAACTTCACAAACTTTATAGATAGACAATCATAACGTAACAATCCATCGGATCCCGACAAACACAACACCGATTACATCAGATGAATCTCAATCATGTAAGGCAGCTCATGAGATCATTGTATTGAAGTACATGGGAGAGATAATACCAACTAGCTACAGCTAGAAACCGTAGTCCATGGGGAACTACTCACGGAGCATGATGGAGGCGATGGCGTTGATGGAGATGGCTTCCGGGGGCACTTCCCCGTCCCGCAGGGTGCCGGAACAGAGACTTCTGTCCCCCGAATTGGAGTTTCGCGATGGTGGCGGCGCCCCTGGAGTCTTTCTGGAGTTTCGTCAAAAGGTACTGCGTTTTTAGGTCGAAAGGGCTTAAATAGGCGAAGAGGCGGTGCAGGAGGGGCGACAGGGTGGCCCCACACCAGGCCGGCGCGGCCAGGGTGTGGCCCGCGCGGCCCACCCGTGTGGTGGCCCCCTGGCTCTCCTCCGACTCTCCTTCGGTGTTCTGGATGCTTCCGGGAAAAATAGGATCTTGGGCGTTGATTTCGTCGAATTCCGAGAATATTGCCCGAACAGCCTTTCTGGAACCAAAAACAGCAGAAAACGAGAACCGGCACTGTGGCATCTTGTTAATAGGTTAGTTCCGGAAAACGCATAAAAACATTATAAAGTGCAAGCAAAACATGTAAATATTGTCATAAAACAAGCATGGAACATCAGAAATTATAGGTACGTTGGAGACGTATCAACTGGTTTTGCTGAAAACAAAGGATTAAACAAACCGTGAGGAAAAAGAATTTTTTGCAGAGAACAGAATAGGAAAATGTTGTAGAAGATTGCAATTAAAAGAAGAAGGACCAGGGTCCATAGTTCACTAGAGGCGCCTCCCCAATAAAATAAATATGCTGGGTAAATAAATTACATATGGGCAATTGACAAACAGAGATTCTACGCTAATGGTTGGTGCAAAATACATGCTATCAAAGTATGCAGGTATTACAACAGTATACATAGACCGTAATCCAACTGCATCTATGACTAATAATCCACCTTCAGGATTGCATCTGCGACACCCTCCAGTATTAAGTTTCAAGCAACGGACTATCGCTTTAAGCAACGTGTGTAAAGTAAACGATGAAACTACCCTTGAATAGAACACCGTTGTTTTATCCCTAGTAGCAACAACACATCTACAACCGTAGAGAACAAGGTCACTTCCCATGGTTAAATAGAGGCATGAACCCACTATCGATTATATATACTCCCTCTTGGAGTCGCTAGCATCTACTTGGCCAGAGCATCTACTAGAAACAGAGAGCATGCAAGATCATAATAACATAATACATAATCTCAACAAATGAATCTCTCTATAAATCGGATCCACATCAAAACAACATGTAGCAAGTAAAAATAGATGATCTTGATCATGTTAGGCAGCTCACAAGATCTATACATGAAGCACAACAAGGAGAGGACAACCATCTAGCTACTGCTATGGACCCATGGTCCCGTGGAGGACTACTCACGCATCACCTCGGATGAAGACATGGCGATGTAGAGGCCTCCGGCGGTGATTTCCCTCTCCGGCAGGGTGCCGGGATGGACTACAGAACCCTCCCGAACTAGGGTTTTGGTTGACGGCGGCATCGGAACTTTTCGTGGATGGAGGCTCTGGTCCCTGGGGTTTTCCCGATACGAGGAATAAATAGGCGGAAGGGCGGAGCAAACGAGGCAACGAGGCACCAGTACATGGGCCAGGTGCGGCCAAGGGTGGATCCGCGCCTACCCTATGTACTGCCACGTGGCAGCTCTCCTGCGCGTGTCCTTCTGGCTCCTTCTTCGCCCCGGAAAAATAAGACTCTGGCTTTTGTTTCGTCCAATTCCGAGAAACTTTCATGTACAACTTTTCTGAAACACAAAAACAGCAGAAAACAGGAACTGGCACTACGGCACTGCGTTAATAGGTTAGTCCCAGAAAATGCTAAAAAGTGTGGAAAAGTGCACATAAAACATATAAGAATTATAACAAAACAAGCATGGATCATCAAAAATTATAGATACGTTTGGGACATATCAACATCCCCAAGCTTAACTCTTGCTCGTCCTCGAGTAGGTAAGTGATAACAAACAAATAATTTTTGAGGTGACATGACGTCACACTACTTTGAACAATCTAAGTGTAAAATCAAACATAGCTGGAATCATAGAATCCTAACATAAGCATGATAGATATACTCAAACAATGAAACTTAATAACCATGCTAAAACATGAATAGTAATCAAACAAAAGAAAATGTATAACATGCATGTAAAGCAAAGTGATTGTCAAGAGCATAGCATGATACATAATAAATTGGTACTCGGCTTGTCCCATAAGTGGAAGCAAAACATAAATGCTTGGACACCTTTAAAAGATTAGAAGGATGACTAGAAACAAAAAGTTTGAACAAGCAATACCATAATTATGAATCAATCAATAAAATCTTGGGACCATGCACATAGAACTAAGAATGATAACTATGCTCTCATAAGTGGTGCATAAACTAGAAGGTGGAGACTCAACATAAAAGTAAAAGAAGATCTCTCTTTGAGAGGCAACTATGATCACTCATGTGCTAGAGCTTTTTGTTGAAACAACAAGAGTATAAAATGCACTTTTGAGAGGTGGATGATGTCAACGGTAAGAACAAAGCATATGGGTTGTGCAAAAGTGCTACTTCTAAATCTCAAGCGTCATGCATAATTGCTACTAGTGCTCACACCTCTTCCTACTCACCTAGGATCACCATTAGCTCTCATCACATACAAGTTGTTTTAACCGAGTATCACAAAGGAGTACCCCGTGCCTCCTGTACAAAGGTCCTAGGAGATGCATTGCTTTTGATTTCTCATTTTTAAAGCATCTTCAACTTGGGACATCCATACCGGGACGACATGAGCAACAGATAAATGGACTCCTCTTATTTTTTTATTGCTAGAAGTTTTCTCATGAGAGATTGAGGATTTGTCCAACTGAAACTTCCACCATGATACATGGCTTCGGTTAGCGGCCCAATGTTCTTCTCTAACAAAAAATGTATACTTAAACTATTTTGCATGGATAATCTCCTTCATTTTAGACAAGATGAACATGCATAGCAACCCACATGATATTCAGCGGCAAAGCACGCTGATACGTCCCAAACGTATCTATAATTTCTTATGTTCCATGCTACTTTTATGATGATACTCACATGTTTTATACACACTTTATGTCATTATTATGCATTTTCCGGCACTAACCTATTGACGAGATGCCGAAGAGCCGATTCGTTGTTTTCTCGCTGTTTTTGGTTTCAGAAATCCTACAAAGGAAATATTCTCGGAATTGGACGAAATCAACGCCCAGGGTCTTATTTTTCCACGAAGCTTCCAGAAGACCGGAGGGGATACGAAGTGGGGCCACGAGGTGGCCAGACCATAGGCCGACGCGGCCAGGGAGGGGCCCGCGCCGCCCTGTGGTGTGGGGCCCCCGTGCCTCTTCCGACTCCGCCCTTCCGCCTACTTAAAGCCTTCGTCGCGAAAACCCCAGTACCGAGAGCCACGATACGGAAAACCTTCCAGAGACGCCGCCGCCACCAATCCCATCTCGGGGGATTCAGGAGATCGCCTCCGGTACCCTGCCGGAGAGGGGAATCACCTCCCGGAGGTCTCTTCATCACCATGATCGCCTCCGGATCGATGTGTGAGTAGTTCACCCCTGGACTATGGGTCCATAGCAGTAGCTAGATGGTTGTCTTATCCTCATTGTGCTATCATGTTATATCTTGTGAGCTGCCTATCATGATCAAGATCGTGTATTTGTAATGCTACATGTTGTGTTTGTTGGGATCCGATGAATATGGAATACTATGTCAAGTTGATTATCAATCTATCATATATGTGTTGTTTATATTCTTGCATGCTCTCCGTTGCTAGTAGAGGCTCTGGACAAGTTGATACTTGTGACTCCAAGAGGGAGTATTTATGCTCGATAGTGGGTTCATGCCTCCATTGAATCTGGGACAGTGACAGAAAGTTCTAAGGTTGTGGATGTGCTTTTTCCACTAGGGATAAAACATCAATGCTTTTTCTAAGGATATTTGTGTTGATTACATTACGCACCATACTTAATGCAATTGTCTCGTTGTTTGCAACTTAATACTGGAAGGGGTTCGGATGATAACCCGAAGGTGGACTTTTTAGGCATAGATGCATGCTTGGATAGCGGTCTATGTACTTTGTCGTAATGCCCTGATTAAATCTCATAGTAGTCATCGTGATATATGTATGTGCATTGTTATGCCTTCTTTATTTGTCAATTGCCCAATTGTAATTTGTTCACCCAACATGCTATTTCTTATCGGAGAGACACTACTAGTGAACTGTGGACCTCGGTCCATTCTTTACATCTGAAATACAATCTACTGCAAACTCTGTTCTTTACTGTTCTTCGCAAACAAACATCATCTTCCACACTATACATCTAATCCTTTGTTTACGAGCAAGCCGGTGAGATTGACAACCTCACCGTTACGTTGGGGCAAAGTACTTTGATTGTGTTGTGCAGGTTCCACGTTGGCGCCGGAATCTCTGGTGTTGCACCGCACTACACTCCGCCACCAACAACCTTCACGTGTTCCTTGACTCCTACTGGTTCGATAACCTTGGTTTCTTACTGAGGGAAAACTTGCTGCTGTACGCATCACACCTTCCTCTTGGGGTTCCCAACGGACGTGTGCTTTACGCGTATCAAGCTCTTTTTCTGGTGCCGTTGCCGGGGAGATCAAGACACGCTGCAAGGGGAGTCTCCCACATCCAATCTCTTTACTTTGTTTTTGTCTTGCTTTACTTTACTTTATTTACTGCTTTGTTTGCTCCTTATATCAAAAATACAAAAAAAATTAGTTGCTAGTTTTACTTTATTTACGGTCTTGTTCTCCATATTGAAAACACAAAAAAATTAGTTACTTGCATTTACTTTATTTAGTTTGCTTTATTTACTACTGCTAAAATGGGTACTATTGAGAATACTAAGTTGTGTGACTTCACTAGCACAAATAATAATGATTTCCTATGCACACCTATTGCTCCACCTGCTACTACAGCAGAATTTTTTGAAATTAAATCTGCTTTACTAAATCTTGTTATGAGAGAGCAATTTTCTGGTGTTAGTTTTGATGATTCTGCTGCCCATCTTAATAATTTTGTTGAACTATGTGTAATGCAAAAGTATAAGGATGTAGATGGTGACATTATAAAATTAAAATTGTTTCCTTTCTCCTTAAGAGGAAGAGCTAAAGATTGGTTGCTAACTCTGCCTAGAAATAGTATTGATTCATGGACTAAATGTAAGGATGCTTTCATTGGTAGATATTATCCTCCCGCTAAAATTATATCTTTGAGAAGTAGCATAATGAATTTTAAGCAATTAGATAATGAACATGTTGCTCAAGCATGCGAGAGAATGAAATCTTTGGTGAAGAATTGCCCTACTCATGGACTGACTACTTGGATGATCATCCGAACCTTCTATGCAGGATTGAATTTTTCTTCACGGAACCTATTGGATTCAGCTGCTGGAGGTACCTTTATGTCCATCACCTTAGGCGCCGCAACAAAGCTTCTTGATGATATGATGATAAATTACGGAAAGAGCTCCACAAGGTAAGAAGGTAAATTCCGTTGAAGAAACCTCCTCCTTGAGTGATAAGATTGATGCTATAATATCTATGCTTGTGAATGGTAGATCTAATGTTGATCCTAATAATGTTCCTTTAGCTTCATTGGTTGCCCAAGAAGAACATGTTGATGTGAACTTCATTAAAAATAATAATTTCAACAACAATGCTTATAGGAATAATTCTGGTAACAACTATAGGCCATATCCTTCTGGTAATGGTAATGGTTATAGTAATTCTTATGGTAATTCTTACAACAATAATAGGAATGTACCCCCTGGTCTTAAAGCCATGCTTAAAGAATTTATTAGTACACAAACTGCTTTTAACAAATCTGTTGAAGAAAAGCTTGATAAAATTGATATTCTTGCTTCTAAGGTTGATAGTCTTGCCTCTGATGTTGATCTTTTAAAATTGAAAGTTATGCCTAATGAAGATAAAGATATTAAGTCATTTGCTACAGCAAACTCCATCCAAGTTCGAATTAATGAGAACTAGCAGGGTGGCCCGCGCATTTGCGCGGCTAGATTACTCTTTATCGTGAATATTGTTTAACTTATTTTTATGAGTTATTATGCATACAAAACGTATTGTCAAAAAATATATCCGAGAGATCTGCCCGAGCTACATATTGTTTTTTTTATGGAAAAAGGTTATTTCAAAGTTTCGAAAAATACTTTAAAAATCTAGATTTAGATAATGTTGTATTCTTGCAATGCGTAAAATTATGTCGAGCTTGTATTTTTTCATACTCACGAAAATAAGGTATTTTTTAGAACACTACATTTTCTACATGAACATTTAATTCCAGATTATTATGGAACTTATTTCGATTAAAAAAAGCAGGTACATGTAGCTCGATCCATATTTGTGGTTTCGGTTGAGAAACATGATTATATTCTCGTATAAAAGTATTTCAGTTTGGTGAATTAGATAGTTTCTAAGATACTTTTTAGAGCGATAATAACATACCAACCGTCTTCAGGTTTCATGTGCATCATGGAAAATGAATCATAGTGTAGCGTAGTACCAATTCCGGCTTTTTTTTCGGTTCCTCATCTTTGATGTGCATAATTCACCAATAGTCATTTTTATGAACTTAACATTGACGACCTGTATGTCACCTTTCTCCACACAACTCATTATTTACCATATTGCAGGCGTATTTGTTTATTAGCACAATCTTGGCTTTACATGTTTCAACCAATACTCATGTTACTAATTTTCTTTGTCACATATCCTTTTAAAGCAATGTAACTATCTTCTGAAAAAATACTAAAACATTGTCTTTCTAAATGTCGTCTTAACATATACTTTTTCTTACCATATCCACGTTTTTTTGGGTTGATCATAGTTAATTCCAACCATTAGTTTTGTATACACGACAACACTATTGTTCCTTAATCCACAGGAAACAACACTGTCATCCACACCCCGATTCTTCAGATGCATAACCATGCATGCTTCGTATGTTGTTTTTGTAAATATGTACACTTTTATTCTTTCAGTTGCAGTGCATGCAGGCTCTGTTTGTGTTGACCTATGAATTTACAGACACAATCCCGTGCACATGTAAGCAACATGTACATGCGTTTATAGTGTTACTTTGTTACACATGCTCTATCGTAACATCTTAAATGCTTACAACTTATTCCCAGCTATCATTTTAATTATTTGCATTACATTTTCATGTTGGGTTTGCTAGGTATGGAAATTAAATTGTATAAAAATTTATTCTGAATTTAGGAGTTTATGGATTTCACATGGAGTATGTTCAAATTTTTATTAGTTGTATTATATATCCACCTAATAAATCAAGATTCATTGCCACAACAAAATTTAGAGTCAACTTCTTTTTAAGAAAATTGTAGGATGAGATGAGTCCATGTATGGTGAATTATTTTGGTTTAGATATGCACAACCACATATGAGACTTCGATCTTTTGAACCTTATCATAAACTGATCCTTGGCGTTAGCTAGAGGTTGATGGTGGTATTTAAACCCTATTGAGTCATCTATTTTTAATCAAGTGGATTCTATATGGAAAATTCAATACATTGGCCTATGTAAGATACATGTAATACATGATCACATATTTTGATTATATAATTAAACTGCGAGAATATACCTTAAAACATATAGATAGGCCAGCTAATTTGACAAAAAATATATAGGCTTACTTATTTCACAAAATAAATATAGGCTAGCTGCTAACTGGTAGATGATGTATCACACGATGTTAATCAAATTTACCTGTTTGCAGCTGCTAAATGCACGGTAGTCGATGCCAGTATAGGCGTCCTTGAAATGTGATAGGAAGTCATGTTTGGGGCCAGAATCAACACCGATAAAGGCTGCCTGTTCCGAGACAGCGGCTTGAGCGTCGGTGGGTCGGCATGCCTAACTGCATGCCCCGATGTGATCGCGATGTGTAAGGTCTTGGTTGTCCAGTGCCAGTTGTTGCAAGATCATAGAAGCTCAAGAACATACGACGGACGGCAGGAGATAATCGTCATCTCTTCCCGGTGTCCTTCTAATCATTTTTGGAGGTCCCTTCTAATAGATTTTGATAGTGCATGTCTCTGGCTTTCTGTCCAACATATGTATTCTCGCGATTTGTTTTCTCTTCTCTTGTATCCATGATCAATACGATCTTGACTCCAGATCTGGGGTAAGGAATAAGCATCACAAATGGCGACGTAGAATTGTAAACCTAGCTGATCTGAAAGTCATTATTGGTTACCTCTAGGATATATTACTCATATTTGTCAGCTCTACGCATCCTTCTAAGTAAAATACTGGCATGCCATTTCCATTCGCTTTGGAGTTGAATGCTGAAGAAAAGTGAGGTATGCAATAATAAGTACTCTATGTTTTCCCTAGATTATAGAATGGAACATGGGAGCAGTTATCAACATAAGGTAGCCCATCCAATACCTTACTGAATTATTAAGATGCATCATATTTCTCTCCGATTTAATTAAACTATGGAACACTGAAAGAATTGTTGCAAAAGAAGGGAGCACAATAATATACTAACCGATTTTGTATTTCACATTGAAGACACAATTCCAATGCAGCAGCACAATATCAACTTAATGTTATTCGAACCATCATGAAATATGTTTTCATATTACATGCATTAGGTATTGTAGATGTTGCGATATTTTTATGTACAGTTGGTCAAATTTAAGTTGGAATTTACCCAAAACTAACATGTATCCTAATTTGGAGAGGAGGGAGTATATCTGTATATAACACTATGCCACTGAAATAGGCTATATATTAACATAAATAAATTCTCTTATCTTTATTGGTTCAATAAAAAATCTAAATATAGTATTGGCCTGTTTTGTTGTATTTATAAAATTGATTCTTCAAAAGGTACATACTTTCGTTGATAATCATCAATTGCAGGTATGCACGACATTTTAAGCAAAACACACTCTCACTCTATCTGAAAGTAAATTCAGTGTACAAAATCTGAGTGTCTATATGCACGACATTGTAAGCAAAACACACCCTCACTCTATCTGAACGTAAATTCAGTGTACAAACCTGAGTGTCTACTTAATAATTTGAAATATTGAACGACCAGATATAGTGACAATGGTGAACTGGGGAATGACCCAATTGGGTTCTCCAGATCATATAATTAAATTCACAATTCTGAACGTGTTCAATCCTGAAGAAAGCATGCCTTATCTTTTCTCGGATATACATGAATTAATCATAGTAGTACATACCTGAAACAAAAGGAAAAAATTGTATATTAGCTTAAGTATTGCTAGAGATCCTCCAAGCGCTCCAGCTGAAAACTTACTTCACATACGTTTCACACACTCAACAGCCCGAAGCCCAGAACAGCCAGGCAAAGAATTATTAGCACATCAGGGTCAAAAAAGAATTATTAGCACACAGAAACCACAGCCAACGCCAATCTAAATTCGTGGCAATCCTTGCTGGTGAAAACCGCACCCTTCTGCCTGCTTTCAGATCCACGCTAGGTGCTTTGCTTGCTTGGGAATCGAGACTGTCCACGGAGCACAGAAGAATACATGCTAGCTTTTTGTATTGGTGGCGCCATGGTAAACAATCGGCTGAAGGGGCTATGCAGCAGCCACGGACAAAGAGAGGAATAAAAGGCGACGGAGACGGAAGATCCGGCAGAGCTCGTGCGGAGCAGCGGCGATGGTGGCCTGGAGGCAGCAGGATAGGCGAGACTGTCCACGGAGCACAGAAGAATACATGCTAGCTTTTTGTATTGGTGGCGCCATGGTAAACAATCGGCTGAAGGGGTATGCAGCAGCCACGGACAAAGAGAGGAATAAAAGGCGACGGAGACGGAAGATCCGGCAGAGCTCGTGCGGAGCAGCGGCGATGGTGGCCTGGAGGCAGCAGGATAGGCGGCGGCAGATCCGACTTGGAACCCTATGGTGGATCGTGAGAATTGTTTTCGTTTCTGCCTTCTAGACACGTACACGTGGGTTAGAAGGATATCGTGTGCGCATATAAAAATCTACACCCGGAGAGCGTTACAAAATTAATCTTGACCATTGTAATTGATTTGCTTAGGCGTAGCTAATCTACACCGTTGATTATTTGTTGTTTTAATAATATAATAGATAGATATTAGATTGATGGCTGAATTACATGCTAGGTGGGAAAGAGAAGAAAATGAAAAACTTGCTAAAGAGAATAATGTAGCTAAAGTTTGGACTATTACCACCACTAATAATGTTAATGCCTCACATGTTGCTACACCTCCTACTATCAATGGTAAAATAATTGGTGTTGGCAATGTTTCTACTCCTAGTGCAAAGCGTGCAAAATTGCCTGAAACTGCTGAAATTGCTAAAACTGCTGAAACTGTTTGTGATAAAACTGCTGAAATTTTTCAAAATATTGGGGACAATGATCCCATTGCTGTAGATCATAATGGTTTAGATTTTGATGATTGTCACATTGTTATCACCAGAATTTGACCGGATCAGAGGTGGGCCGCGATTGGAGATGGGCTTGAAGAATATACATAGAAGAAGTACATGAATCGGCCTTCCATACCAAGTTTGGGCTAGTTTGCCCGTGTATCTGTAACTTAGTAGGATACGTGTCGTTTAAGAAGTTAGAGTTTAACCCGTGCACGGTTAGGTGCACGCCTGGATTAGAAAGTCCCCCGGACTATAAATATGTATCTAGGGTTTATGAAATAAACAACAATCACGTTCACCACAAACCAATCTCGGCGCATCGCCAACTCCCCGTCTCGAGGGTTTCTTCCGGGTAAGCACCATGCTGCCTAGATCGCATCTTGCGATCTAGGCAGCACACGTTTATTCGTCTTCCATGCGTTGCTCGTGCTGAAGCCTTTTTGATGGCGAGCAACGTAGTTATCATAGATGTTTTAGGGTTAGCATTGTTCATCATATCATATGCTATCGTCGTGCAACCCTTAGGCATCTAGCCGCCCTTACGCCTATCTTGGGTGTAAGGGCGGCACCCCGCTTGATCATTATTTAGTAGATCCGATCCGTTATGATTGCTCCTTGTTCTTCAAGGATTAGTTTAATATCTGCATCAGGAGCTGAGCTCTGGAGGTTTGTCGGAGTGGCATACTTAGCTAGCCACGTCTGCTTCTCAAGATCTGTTCCCGACGTTCCTCCCGCTGTTCCAGAAGTCCCTGCTGTTGCAGCCTGGTTCGAGAGTGCCCAGTTACTGCAGTCTGGCACGTATGCGCACGTGTATCCGTGGGGGATCTCCTTGGGCGCCTCACGTAAGAATTGGTAGTCACTAGGGTCACCACCAATCTTGTAGACGACGTATGCCGATGAACTCGGCACTTCTGGTGCTGCCAACGCGAACGGCAGCGGTGGACGGGACTGGAGTGGCATCTCTCCTTGGTAAGTCCCCGAGCTGGTCTTGACGGAGAATACCGATGGCTCATGATTTCCTGGATCACGCGCAGAGCGACACGCTCCAAAGTGTTCACCAGGCTCTCAGAATGGCGGTGCAGCGAATGAGCCACCATGAAGTTGATCTCCTGATGTAGCGACCTGGTGCGTTCTTCTGACGGGGTGGACAGGTCCACTCCATCGAGCGCGCCTTCAGGTGAGAACCCTTTCCACCTGATGCCATGTGAGCGGGTTCTGTGGAAAGAGCCGATGAGGTCGGCTTCGAGGACTGCTTTGATCTCGTCATGCTTCTTCTTGAGCTCCTCAGTCAGATCCTCGTACTTGACCGGAGTGCCTTCCGCCATCTCAGATGTAGATGGCGACGCGGTTGATGTCGAAGATGGTCCCACCGGGCGTGCCAGAATGTGTTGCGGTCAGAAACCCACCGGCGGGCAGCGACGGGCAACACCGTAGAGCCGGGAATCTCCCAGGACTGCGGCTGGCCCTGGTCCCTCCGAGCGACGGCCCGCAAAGCCTTCGGCACGCACGTCCGATGCTGATGCAAGGCGTGCCACCTGACCTATACCTGGTCGGGAAGGTGTTGGATGATGCCTCGCTTAGTTTCCTGCATGGCATACACGTAAACATTAAATACGAGCCTCGATCGGCTCTCAGGTTATCCTGTGAATCGGCTCAAGGAGCCGATCCACCCATGATGCGTACGAGGTGTACGATCAGATGGTGGTCCTGCTTGATCAAGATAAAGCTAAAGCGACCTACTACGATTTGGGGTTTTCACCGCATAATCGGAACATCCTACTCGTGATCGAGCCTGGCGGCCACGCACGGTGATCGTAAACCGATCTTAGACAAGGCCTAAAAACCAACACGAAGTTGATCCTCGGAACTTCCCGTCTAGGGCTAGCAAACTACACCCTACGCGCCACTGGATCCTTCGACCCGTTTGTAACGCCTAACGATGCAGATATTAAACTAATCCTT
This sequence comes from Lolium rigidum, assembly GCF_022539505.1. Lineage (NCBI taxonomy): Eukaryota > Viridiplantae > Streptophyta > Magnoliopsida > Poales > Poaceae > Lolium > Lolium rigidum. The sequence goes on from NC_061510.1 coordinate 168,819,540, forward strand.
GAAGAACAAGGAGCAATCATAACGGATCGGATCTACTAAATAATGATCAAGCGGGGTGCCGCCCTTACACCCAAGATAGGCGTAAGGGCGGCTAGATGCCTAAGGGTTGCACGAGGATAGCATATGATATGATGAACAATGCTAACCCTAAAACACCTATGATAACTACGTTGCTCGCCATCAAAAAGGCTTCAGTACGAGCAACGCATGAACGACGAATAAACGTGTGCTGCCTAGATCGCAAGATGCGATCTAGGTAGCATGGTGCTTACCCGGAAGAAACCCTCGAGACGGGGGAGTTGGCGATGCGCCTAGATTGGTTTGTGGTGAACGTGATTGTTGTTTATTTCATAAACCCTAGATACATATTTATAGTCCGGGGGACTTTCGTGCGTGCACCTAACCGTGCACGGGTTAAACTCTAACTTCTAAACGACACGTATCCTACTATGTTACAGATACACGGGCAAACTAGTCCAAACTTGGTATGGAAGGCCGATTCATGTATTTCTTCTATGTATATTCTTCAAGCCCATCTTCAATCGCGGCCCACCTCTGATCCGGTCAAATTATGGTGATAACACATGCCCCCCTGGTTTTGGAAATGACATTTCCAAAATCATTACGCTTTTCCTTCGTCGGGTCATGTCGTGGCAGAGCAGAATCATTGCAGAGTCCTTCATCACGTCGCCTCGCCTCCTTGGCTTCTCCGCATGAATTGATAGTTTCGGCATCACGTCCTTGAAAACCGTCGCGGCATTAAATCTCCACTATATCTCTTTTTATTTAACCGCATTGAGTAATTTGCTTCTTCATCCTCTTCCTCAGTATCAGACACCGAAAAAACCCTTCCCACCATGGATTCCTCCTCCTCCGCTGCATCGGCCATCTCCTTCCAATCCTCTTCCTCAAGCGAGCCGATGCAAGAGCACAACCAACATGAAGAGCCGGAGTGGGACTTTGGCTTCGTGCCCGACGGCCCACTCGAGGCCCTCGTCGGGTCAGACGGGGATTCGCCCCTGCCCGATGAAGAAGAGGGGAATGAAGAAGATGACACCTCCTCCGACGAGGAAGAAGAGGAGGGTGACACTTCCTCTGACGAGCCGCCGGCGAAGCGCTTCCGCGGCTGGGCCTGGTCAGACGACGACGAGGATGATGATGACGAGGAAGAAGCCCCCATCGAGGGCTACGGCAGTAGCGACGAGGAGCTTGCCAGCAGCAGCACCGGCGACGGCTACAAGGGTGACGATGAGGACAGCGACAGCCCCTAGAGCAGGGGCCAATTAGCGTAGGACTAGTAGTAGCAGTGCATTAGGCATCGGATGATCTTTTTGAGAGCCATCGGCTCTTTCTTGTAAAGCCGTCCCTTTGAATTAATAAGAATTGTTCCTCCAACTTGTTTCTCAATTCCTCTAATTTCAAGCCCTCCATTTGCCGCACTAATACCGACAGCAACGTGTCGGATTTGTCGCCTCAGACGCCCATGAAGCCAGATCCAGATACCAATTTAGACAGTCAGTCGGGCACTCCTCAAATTCAGACTGTAATTTGATATCTGACCATGATACTTCGCAATTCTATAGCCGATGACTGTTCATCGGCTGTTCTGAAGAATCCAGTCTCCTTCATCTTCTTGCAGCAACAGGACGGTCCAGACCCATTTTCGAAGAAGTTCACGATGTAGGGTCAGCCGATGATACTCCAACCGGTTTCCCAAAACAGAGTGTCTACCAAATCAGATGCCCCCCGAGCCTCAGTTAAGGCGAGAACGGCGGTGAGGACCTACCGTTCAGACGAACAGACCCAAACTTGAGCGAACCCGAGCAAACTTGTAACATCGATCACCTTTTCTTCCGTTGAAAGTCGATATCGAAGGCGAAGCATCAATTGGCTTAACCGACAAAGGCAGCGGGTAGATCCTGGTGCTAGAGTCGATGGCTATGCATCGGCTTTCTATCCTTAAGTTGATGTCCGTGCATCGGCTTTCTATCCTTAAAATTTTTTTTACGGGCCGATTTTTCTATCGCCCCCCCAATATTTCACCGCACATGTATCGCACATGTTCATCTGATTAGGTGCCCCCCGAGCCGATTCTGCCAGGTGACTGCTGATATCGGCTCTGTGGTTAGCCAAGGCACTATATGTGAACGTCGGCTCTGTTAGACCAGTGCGGATTTCTTCCAGTTCATCAGCCGACGCAAACCCATTGCCCATTAGATTGACGTTGAACCCAGGCAGAATGAATGGTGAAGATAATTTTGGCCCATCGCTGGAATCGGCCTCCATGTTGAATTGCTTAATGAAGGTCTTGCAATGTTCCTCCATAGATCCTTGGGGCCGATCACATGGATCGGCATCGCCACGTTTGTCCATAGATGCTGCTCTTGTTACACCGTCAAGGATGGTGAGTTGAGCCGACGATAGCAAGGGTCAATCGGTGAGTTGAAGGGTAGATCGTGAGGGGCCGACGCGTGGCCATCGGTTCATCGAGCATCGGCTAAATTGGCATAAAGGAAATCGGCAAAATCAAATTGGGGAACTTCTTCATTGATAAACAGGATTTCTTACAAAGAAAGAGCCGATTGCTCAAAGAAGGAAGAACAAAAGAAGGGTCTGTTGACCAATCTACTACTACTAGGCCTACACTAGTAGATCCTAGTCTACGGGCCGTCGCTGCCCTTGTCGTCGTCCTCAGAGCTCTCATCGGCACTACTGCCGGTGGGCTCCTCGTCGCTGCTCCCGTAGCCCTCTACGGGAGCTTCAGCCTCCTCGTCATCATCGCTGTCATCGTCGTCCCACCACATGCGGAGGCGTTTCGCTGGCGGGTAGCCCTCGAGGGAGTCGTCGTCGTCTTCCTCCTCCTCTTCGTCATAAGAGGGGCAGCCGTCCCAGGGGAACAAGTCATCCTCGCTTTCGATTCCAGCTTCCCCATCGGCGAGGAACCGGAGATCTTCATCCCCGCTGGTCAAGGACTTGTCGTCCTCGGACCCGGACGGAGGAGGCATGGTCCTCCTGGTCCCATTCTTCTGGTGCGCGTATGTCCTCCGGCGTCTCGCGGGAGGAGGAAGACCGATAGGAAAGACCGGAAGAGGAAGAGGAGGAAGAAGACATGGTGGCGCAGGAGGGTTTTTTGGGTGCTAATGCGAAGAGGATGAGGGAGAAGCAAACTGTTTGGAACGGTTAAATAAAAGGGGATATAGTGGAGATTCAATGCCACAGCAGTTTCCGAGGAAGTGGTGCCCAACAGAAAAAAAAATATTGTCAGGCCACGCGGAGAAGTGGAGGAGGCAAGGCATCATGATGAAGGATACTGCGGCGGTTTCTGCTCTGCCACGACATGACCCAACGAAGGAAAAGCGTAATGATTTTGGAAATGTCATTTCCAAAACCAGGGGGCATGTGTTATCACCAGAATTTGACCGGATCAGAGGTGGGCCGCGATTGGAGATGGGCTTGAAGAATATACATAGAAGAAGTACATGAATCGGCCTTTCATACCAATTTTGGGCTAGTTTGCCCGTGTATCTGTAACATAGTAGGATACGTGTCGTTTAAGAAGTTAGAGTTTAACCCGTGCATGGTTAGGTGCACGCCTGGATTAGAAAGTCCCCCGGACTATAAATATGTATCTAGGGTTTATGAAATAAACAACAATCACGTTCACCACAAACCAATCTCGGCGCATCGCCAACTCCCCGTCTCGAGGGTTTCTTCCGGGTAAGCACTATGCTGCCTAGATCGCATCTTGCGATCTAGGCAGCACAAGTTTATTCGTCTTCCATGCGTTGCTCGTGCTGAAGCCTTTTTGATGGCGAGCAGCGTAGTTATCATAGGTGTTTTAGGGTTAGCATTGTTCTTCGTATAATATGCTATCGTCGTGCGACCCTTAGACATCTAGCCGCCCTTACACCTATCTTGGGTGTAAGGGCGGCACCCCGCTTGATCATCATTTAGTAGATCCGATCCGTTATGATTGCTCGTTGTTCTTCAAGGATTAGTTTAATATCTGCATTGTTAGGCCTTACAAACGGGTCGAAGGATCCAGTGGCGCGTAGGGTGTAGTTTGCTAGCCCTAGACAGGATGATCCGAGGATCAACTTCGTGTTGGTTTTTAGGCCTTGTCTAGGGTCGGTTTACGATCACCGTGCGTGGCCGCGAGGCTCGATCACGAGTAGGATGTTCCGATTATGCGGTGAAAACCCCAAATCGTAGTAGGTCGTTTTAGCTTTATCTTGATCAAGCAGGACCACCATCTGATCGTACACCTCGTACGCATCATGGGTGGATCGGCTCCTTGAGCCGATTCACAGACAACCCGAGAGCCGATCGAGGCTCGTATTTAATGTTTACGTGTATGCCATGCAGGAAACTAAGCGAGGCATCATCCAACACCTTCCTGACCAGGTATAGGTCAGGTGGCACGCCCTTGCATCAGCATCGCACGTGCGTGCCGAAGGCTTTGCGGGCCGTCGCTCGGAGGGACCAGTGGCCAGCCGCAGTCCCGGGAGATTCCCGGCTCTACGGTGTTGCCCGTCGCTGCCCGCCGGTGGGTTTCTGACCGCAGCACATTTTGGCACGCCCGGTGGGACCATCTTCGACATCAACCGCATCGCCATCTACATCTGAGATGGCGGAAGGCACTCCGGTCAAGTACGAGGATCTGACTGAGGAGCTCAAGAAGAAGCATGACGAGATCAAAGCAGTCCTCGAAGCCGACCTCATCGGCTCTTTCCACGTAACCCGCTCACATGGCATAAGGTGGAAAGGGTTCTCACCTGAAGGCGCGCTCGATGGAGTGGACCTGTCCACCCCGTCGAAGAACGCACCAGTTCGCTGCGTCAGGAGATCAACTTCATGGTGGCTCATTCGCCGCACCGCCATTCCGAGAGCCTCGGTGAACACTTTGGAGCGTGTCGCTCGCGCGTGATCCAGGAAATCATGAGCCATCAGCATTCTCCGTCAGGACCAGCTCTGGGGACTTACCAAGGAGAGATGCCACTCCAGTCCCGTCCACCGCTGCCGTTCGCGTTGGCAGCACCAGAAGTGCCGAGTTCATCGGCATACGTCGTCTACAAGATCGGTGGTGACCCTAGTGACTACCAATTCTTGCATGAGGCGCCTAAGGAGATCCCGCACGGATACACATGCGCATACGTGCCGGACTGCAGTAACTGGGCGCTCTCGAACCAGGCTGCGACAGCAGGGACCTCCGGAAAAACAGGAGGAACGTCGGGAACAGATCTTGAGAAGCAGACGTGGCTAACTAAGTACGCCACTCCGACAAACCTCCAGAGCTCAGCTCCTGCAGTTGGCTCAGAGCTGGAAAAGCAAGCATGGCTGGCTAAGTATGCCACCCCGGCGAATCTTCGCAGTTCGACGCCTGCAGCCATCACCGCGGATCAGATTTGTACAATTCTGAAAGACCAGTTCGGCATGATGCCGAAAAGGTGGACAATCGGCTATTCCAAGCCGTACCCCAACGAGTACGAGTTGACCCCGCTACCACCCAAATATCGGCTCCCTGACTTCACAAAGTTTAATGGATCAGATGGTTCCAGCTCCATCAAGCATGTGAGCCGATATTTGGCGCAGCTGGGCACGATCTCAGCATCAGACGAGCTGCGTGTGAGGTTCTTCGCACAGTCCCTCACAGGATCGGCTTTCGGGTGGTACACATCACTGCCACCCGACTCAATCCGGACTTGGAAGCAGTTCCACATACAGTATCACTCAGAGGCTTCCGAGGCTGGCATTGCCGATCTAGCACAAGTACGACAGAAGCGCGGGGAAACAGTGGCAGAATACGTCCAGCGCTTCAGAACCGTCAGGAACCGATGCTATTCGGTTCATGTGAGTGAAAAAGAAGCAATCGATTTGGCGGTGGTGGGTCTCTCATCGTCGATCAAGGACGTGGCCTCCCAAGCAGACTACCCTTCACTGGCGCACATGGTGCAGAAGCTGTCAGCATATGAACAGCGCCACCCAGATGTTTACCAGGACAAGTTCAAGCGTGCGGTGGTCCTGGTTGAGGCAGATGAAGATGAAGGTGCCGCGGGAGATCAAGAGGTAGCAGTGGCTGAATGGACTCGGGGGGTAAGCCCCGTGTCCTGTAAATGGGTTAAGCCGCAAGGTCCTCCAAAAGGGTTTGACTTCGACGTGACCAAAGCTGAGCTGATTTTCGACCTCTTACTCAAGGAGAAGCAGCTAAAGTTACCCGAAGGCCACAAGATCCACACGGTGCAAGAGCTGAACGGAAAGCCATACTGCAAATGGCATAACACGTTCACCCACGCCACCAACGACTGTAGGGTGTGGCGTCAGCAAGTCCAAATGGCGATAGAACAAGGGCGGCTAATTTTCAGCCAGTACGCCATGAAGGTCGACACGCACCCCTTCCCCGCCGTTAGCATGGTGGAGTGCACTTACCATGGAGGGTGCCAGCCAGGATTCTCGTGCAATATCAACATGGTAGGACCTGGGCACCACTCTGGTAAGGACGGAGATGAGGGCAGCTGCTCTCATAGCAAGGACACGGAGGAAGCCGCTCCACGCGATCGGCTCCGTCACGATGGCAAGCGCTACATCACAGAGGGAGAAGTGAGGAACGTAAGATATCAACGACCTCTCTCTGATCACCTCCTCAACAAGTATGTGGGTCAATACGACCAACGCCGGCGATACAACGACGATGATGAAAAAGATCGTCTGGCTAGGGACGACAGGAGACGTCGTCGGCATGATCGCAACGAGGAGCGATATGAGCGCCACGCCAAGGAAAAGTCGAGAGAGCAAGACGACGTGGATAGGCACTGGGACTGCCCCTTCTTCAGACACTTCTGGGATTCAGGAATGAGCCGATTGCCCACAATCGGCAACTGCCCGTAATGTAAACAAAAGAAGAAGGATGCAGCTAACGTGTCCGTGTTCAAACGTCTAGGGCCTCTCCCGCCTCGGAACAAGCATGCTGAGTCCGCTCGGGTGGAAGATCTCGAGGAACTAGAGGATGATGATGAAGAAGAAGACAAGTATCATCGGCCAAGGTGGTGCCCTGATGGGCTCAGCCGTTCCCAGAAGCGAAGGGTTCAGCGACTACGTGGGTTGGAGGAAGCCGAAAGGTTATACCTGCACACGTTGAGGAAGGCGCGTCCCGATCCGGCCGCTAAAATTCAGCGAACCCCGGACGAAGAAGGTCGGCCACAAAGGAAAGAGTGGCGCCCTGGACAAAAGAAAGCCGATGATGAGACATCGGCTGGCACAAACATGGTGTTCATCCTTCCAACGGAGTTTAGTGCTCCAGGAGTAGACGAAGCACCTGTGGCACAACTTGACTGCGGCCCACGGTCGGTCATCTTTGAGAAGCCACGAGAGAGAAGCTACAGGCATCTGAAGGCCCTGTACTTGCGAGGTTACATCAATGGGCAGCCTGTCAACAAGATGTTGGTGGACACCGGAGCGGCAGTTAACATTATGCCATACTCCATGCTACGTCGGTTGGGACACTCTAGCTCGGATCTGATCAAGACCAATGTGACACTGAGCGATTTCAATGGCCAAGCATCTGACGCACAAGGTGTTCTGAACGTGGATCTGACCGTAGGAAGGAAAACCGTCCCTACGACGTTCTTTATTGTCGACAGCAAGAGCTCCTATGCTGTCCTGCTAGGGATAGATTGGATCCACGCCAACTGTTGCATTCCATCCACGATGCACCAATGCCTAATACAATGGGATGGAGATGAAGTAGAAGTCGTCCACGCAGATGATTCAGCCGAGATTTCAACGGCTGGCATGAATGTTTGGGAGACATCAGGCCAAGAGCCACTCTCAGGCATCAATTTGGACGACTGCGAGCGCATCGACGTGACAAAGGACGGGGTTAGGCTGGTTTTATCCACCGGCCTGACCGTGTAACAAGAGCAACATCTATGGACCAACGTGGCGATGCCGATCCAGGTGATCGGCCCCAAGGATCTATGGAGGAACATTGCAAAACCTTCATTGAGCAATTCAACATGGAGGCCGATTCCAGCAATCGGCAAAAATTATCCTCACCATTCATTCTGCCTGGGTTCAACGTCGATCTAATGGGCAATGGGTTTGCGTCGGCTGATGCGCTGGAAGAAATCCACATTGTTCCTAACAGAGCCGACGTTCACATTTTAGAGCATTGGCTAACCACAGAGCCGATATCAGCAGTTACCTGGCAGAATCGGCTCGGGGGGCACCGAGTCAGATGAACATGTGCGATACATGTGCAGTGAAATATTGGGGGCCGATAGAAAAATCGGCCCGTAAAAAAAAAAATTCATGAGGAACAAAGCTGATGCATAGCCATCGACTCTAGCACATGAGGTCTACCGGCTGCGTGTTCAAGACACGAGGACCTCCAACTCTTTGTCAGAGGAGTTTTGGTTTCTAAAGCCGCCGGTGACCATCTGCAGTATCGGCTTTCAACGGAAGAGGGGTGATCGGCTCTGGATGGCTCCGCATGGTAGCTCTCTCAGGCGTGATCGAGCTCGGGTCCATTTGTCTGAATTACGTGTCCTCATCACTGTTTGCACCTCGACTGAGGCTCGGGGGGCAGCTGGCATGGTGGATGCTCTGCTTTTGGAAGCCGATTGGGTTGCCATCGGCTAGTCCTGTGTTGCGATCTTCTTCAAAGGTGGTGATCCATCAGAGCTCAAACCTATCGGTCGAAAAGATGAGGGATAGATCATGAGGGATTGATGCGCTGACATCGGCTTACTGAGCGTTGACCAGGTTTACGATCACCCCGTAATCGAAGAGATGAAGAACGGATTATGAGGGACCGATGCGTTGCCATCGGCTAATTGAGCGTTGGTCAAATTAACAATCGGCAAAATCAAGTTAAGGAAAAGTCTTCTTCATTAATAAGAAAGGATTTTTACAATGAAGAGCCGATTGCTCAAGAAGGGAAGAACAAAAGAAGAGCCGATTGCTCAGGGACTACTAATCCTACATTGCTAATCCTCGCTAGCATCATCGTCGGCGTCGGAGTTGCCGTCGGCGCTACTTCCGGAGAATTCCTCGTCGTTGCTGCCCCAGCCTTCGGCCGGAGCTTCTTCTTCCTCGTCATCATCATCATCCTCGCTGTCCGCCCAAGCGCGGAAGCGCTTCGCTGGCGGGTACCCAGCGGAAGAGGAGGAATCATCCTCCTCCTCCTCTTCTCCTTCCTCGTCATCATCCTCGTCCTCGCTGTCCGCCCACATGCGGGAGCGCTTCATCGGCGGGTGCCTGGCGGAGGAGGAGACTTCTTTCTTCTCTACTTCTTCTTCTTTCTCCTCCTTGTCGGAGGAGATGGGGTTAGCCCCGGAGTGGAGGTCGTCTTCACTCTTGCTCTTCGGCGGAGATTGGAGGGGGAGGCCTGAGGAGGAAGAGGAAGGGGAAGACATTGCTACAGGGGAAGAGGGTTTTTTGGGCGCTGGTGGACAGAACAGAGCAGGGGGATGAAGTGGCGAACCGTTCGGCACAGATAAATAAAGGGGGTGTAGTGGAGATTTAGTGCCATGACGGTTCTCGAGGACGTGATGCCGAAACTATCAATTCGTGCAGAGAAGCCCAGGAGGCGAGGCGAAATGATGGAAGATTCTCGCGGCGCTTTGCTCTGCCACGACATGACCCGACGAAGGAAAAGCGTAATGATTTTGGAAATGTCATTTCCAAAACCAGGGGGGCATGTGTTATCACCATAATTTGACCGGATCAGATATGGGCCGCGATTGGAGATGGGCTTGAAGAATATACATAGAAGAAGTACATGAATCGGCCTTCCATACCAAGTTTGGGCTAGTTTGCCCGTGTATCTGTAACATAGTAGGATACGTGTCGTTTAAGAAGTTAGAGTTTAACCCGTGCACGGTTAGGTGCACGCCTGAATTAGAAAGTCCCCCGGACTATAAATATGTATCTAGGGTTTATGAAATAAACAACAATAACGTTCACCACAAACCAATCTCGGCGCATCGCCAACTCCCCCGTCTCGAGGGTTTCTTCCGGGTAAGCACCATGCTGCCTAGATCGCATCTTGCGATCTAGGCAAGCACACGTTTATTCGTCTTCCATGCGTTGCTCGTGCCGAAGCCTTTTTGATGGCGAGCAACGTAGTTATCATAGATGTTTTAGGGTTAGCATTGTTCATCATATCATATGCTATCGTCGTGCAACCCTTAGGCATCTATCCGCCCTTACGCCCATCTTGGGTGTAAGGGCGGCACCCCGCTTGATCATTGTTTAGTAGATCCGATCCGTTATGATTGCTCCTTGTTCTTCAAGGATTAGTTTAATATCTGCATTGTTAGGCCTTACAAACGGGTCGAAGGATCCAGTGGCGCGTGGGGTGTAGTTTGCTAGCCCTAGACAGGATGTTCCGAGGATCAACCTCGTGTTGGTTTTTAGGCCTTGTCTAGGGTCGGTTTACGATCACCGTGCGTGGCCGCCAGGCTCGATCACGAGTAGGAAGTTCCGATTATGCGGTGAAAACCCAAAATCGTAGTAGGTCGTTTTAGCTTTATCTTGATCAAGCAGGACCACCATCTGATCGTACACCTCGTACGCATCATGGGTGGATCGGCTCCTTGAGCCGATTCACAGGACAACCTGAGAGCCGATCGAGGCTCGTATTTAACGTTTACGTGTATGCCATGCAGAAACTAAGCGAGGCATCATCCAACACCTTCCCGACCAGGTATAGGTCAGGTGGCACGCCCTTGCATCAGCATCGGACGTGCGTGCCGAAGGCTTTGCGGGCCGTCGCTCGGAGGGACCAGGGCCAGCCGCAGTCCCGGGAGATTCCCGGCTCTACGGTGTTGCCCGTCGCTGCCCGCCGGTGGGTTTCTGACCGCAACACATTCTCGGCACGCCCGGTGGGACCATCTTCGACATCAACCGCATCGCCATCTACATCCGAGATGGCGGAAGGCACTCCGGTCAAGTACGAGGATCCGACTGAGGAGCTCAAGAAGAAGCATGACGAGATCAAAGCAGTCCTCGAAGCCGACCTCATCGGCTCTTTCCACAGAACCCGCTCACATGGCATAAGGTGGAAAGGGTTCTCACCTGAAGGCGCGCTCGATGGAGTGGACCTGTCCAACCCGTCAGAAGAACGCACCAGGTCGCTGCGTCAGGAGATCAACTTCATGGTGGCTCATTCGCTGCACCGCCATTCTGAGAGCCCGGTGAACACTTTGGAGCGTGTCGCTCTGCGCGTGATCCAGGAAATCATGAGCCATCAGTATTCTCCGTCGGACCAGCTCGGGGACTTACCAAGGAGAGATGCCACTCCAGTCCCGTCCACCGCTGCCGTTCGCGTTGGCAGCACCGAAGTGCCGAGTTCATCGGCATACGTCGTCTACAAGATCGGTGGTGACCCTAGTGACTACCAATTCTTGCATGAGGCGCCTAAGGAGATCCCGCACGGATACACGTGCGCATACGTGCCGGACTGCAGTAACTGGGCGCTCTCGAACCAGGCTGCGACAGCAGGGACCTCCAGAAAAACAGGAGGAACGTCGGGAACAGATCTTGAGAAGCAGACGTGGCTACCTAAGTACGCCACTCCGACAAACCTCCGCAGCTCAGCTCCCGCAGCTTGGCTCGTAGCTGGAAAAGCAAGCATGGCTGGCTAAGTATGCCACCCCGGCGAATCTTCAGAGTTCAACGCCTGCAGCCATCACCGCGGATCAGGTTTGTACAATTCTGAAAGACCAGTTCGGCATGATGCCGAAAAGGAGGACAATCGGCTATTCCAAGCCGTACCCCAACGAGTACGAGTTGACCCCGCTACCACCCAAATATCGGCTCCCTGACTTCACAAAGTTTAATGGATCAGATGGTTCCAGCTCCATCGAGCATGTGAGCCGATATTTGGCGCAGCTGGGCACGATCTCAGCATCAGACGAGCTGCGTGTGAGGTTCTTCGCACAGTCCCTCACAGGATCGGCTTTCGGGTGGTACACATCGCTGCCACCCGACTCAATCCGGACTTGGAAGCAGTTCCACATACAGTATCACTCAGAGGCTTCCGAGGCTGGCATTGCCAATCTAGCACAAGTACGGCAGAAGCGCGGGGAAACAGTGGCAGAATACGTCCAGCGCTTCAGAACCGTCAGGAACCGATGCTATTCGGTTCATGTGAGTGAAAAAGAAGCAATCGATTTGGCGGTGGTGGGTCTCTCATCATCGATCAAGGACGTGGCCTCCCAAGCAGTACTACCCTTCACCGGCGCACATGGTGCGTAAGCCGTCGCATATGAACAGCGCCACCCAGATGTTTATCAGGACAAGTTCAAGCGTGCGGTGGTCCTGGTTGAGGCAGATGAAGATGAAGGTGCCGCGGGAGATCAAGAGGTAGCAGTGGCTGAATGGACTCGGGGGGTAAGCCCCGTGTCCTGTAAATGGGTTAAGCCGCAAGGTCCTCCAAAAGGGTTTGACTTCGACGTGACCAAAGCTGAGCTGATTTTCGACCTCTTACTCAAGGAGAAGCAGCTAAAGTTACCCGAAGGCCACAAGATCCCCACGGTGCAAGAGCTGAACGGAAAGCCATACTGCAAATGGCATAACACGTTCACCCACGCCACCAACGACTGTAGGGTGTGGCGTCAGCAAGTCCAAATGGCGATAGAACAAGGGCGGCTAATTTTCAGCCAGTACGCCATGAAGGTCGACACGCACCCCTTCCCCGTCGTTAGCATGGTGGAGTGCACTTACCATTGAGGGTGCCAGCCAGGATTCTCGTGCAATATCAACATGGTAGGACCTGGGCACCACTCTGGTAAGGACGGAGATGAGGGCAGCTGCCCTCATAGCAAGGACATGGAGGAAGCCGCTCCACGCGATCGGCTCCGTCACGATGGCAAGCGCTACATCACAGAGGGAGAAGTGAGGAACGTAAGATATCAGCGACCTCTCTCTGATCACCTCCTCAACAAGTATGTGGGTCAATACGACCAACGCCGACGATACAACGACGATGATGAAAAAGATCGTCTGGCTAGGGATGACAGGAGACGTCGTCGGCATGATCGCAACGAGGAGCGATATGAGCGCCACGCCAAGGAAAAGTCGAGAGAGCAAGACGACGTGGATAGGCACTGGGACTGCCCCTTCTTCGTACACCGCTGGGATTCAGGAATGAGCCGATTGCCCACAATCGGCAACTGCCTGAATGTAAACAAAAGAAGAAGGATGCAGCTAACGTGTCCGTGTTCAAACGTCTAGGGCCTCTCCCGCCTCGGAACAAGCATGCTGAGTCCGCTCGGGTGGAAGATCTCGAGGAACTAGAGGACGATGATGAAGAAGAAGACAAGTATCATCGGCCAAGGTGGTGCCCCGATGGGCTCAGCCGTTCCCGAAAGCGAAGGGTTCAGCGACTACGTGGGTTGGAGGAAGCCGAAAGGTTATACCTGCACACGTTGAGGAAGGCGCGTCCCGATCCGGCCGCTAAAATTCAGCGAACCCCGGACGAAGAAGGTCGGCCACAAAGGAAAGAGTGGCGCCCCGGACAAAAGAAAGCCGATGATGAGACATCGGCCGGCACAAACATGGTGTTCATCCTTCCAACGGAGTTTAGTGCTCCAGGAGTAGACGAAGCACCCGTGGCACAACTTGATCGCGGCCCACGGCCGGTCATCTTTGAGAAGCCATGAGAGAGAAGCTACAGTGCATCCGAAGGCCCCGTACTTGCGAGGTTACATCAATGGGCAGCCTCGTCAACAAGATGTTGGTGGACACCGGAGCGGCAGTTAACATTATGCCATACTCCATGCTACGTCGGTTGGGACACTCTAGCTCGGATCTGATCAAGACCAATGTGACACTGAGCGATTTCAACGGCCAAGCATCTGACGCACAAGGTGTTCTGAACGTGGATCTGACCGTAGGAAGGAAAACCGTCCCTACGACGTTCTTTATTGTCGACAGCAAGAGCTCCTATGCTGTCCTGCTAGGGATAGATTGGATCCACGCCAACTGTTGCATTCCATCCACGATGCACCAATGCCTAATACAATGGGATGGAGATGAAGTAGAAGTCGTCCACGCAGATGATTCAGCCGAGATTTCAACGGCTGGCATGAATGTTTGGGAGACATCAGGCCAAGAGCCACTCTCAGGCATCAATTTGGACGACTGCGAGCGCATCGACGTGACAAAGGACGGGGTTAGGCTGGTTTTTGAAAGAGATATGCCCTAGAGGCAATAATAAAAGTGGTTAGTATTTATATCTCTATGTTTATGATAAATGTTTATATGTCATGCTATAATTGTATTAACCGAAACATTAGTACATGTGTGATATGTAGACAACAAGAAGTCCCTAGTATGCCTCTTAAACTAGCTTGTTGATTAATGGATGATTAGTTTCATAATCATGAACATTGGATGTTATTAATAACAAGGTTATATCATTATATGAATGATGTAATGGACACACCCAATTAAGCGTAGCATAAGATCTCGTCATTAAGTTATTTGCTATAAGCTTTCGATACATAGTTACCTAGTCCTTATGACCATGAGATCATGTAAATCACTTATACCGGAAAGGTACTTTGATTACACCAAACACCACCTGCGTAAATGGGTGGCTATAAAGGTGGGATTAAGTATCCGGAAAGTATGAGTTGAGGCATATGGATCAACAGTGGGATTTTTCCATCCCGATGACGGATAGATATACTCCGGGCCCTCTCGGTGGAATGTCGTCTAATGTCTTGCAAGCATATGAATGAGTTCATAAGAGACCACATACCATGGTACGAGTAAAGAGTACTTGTCAGGAAACGAGGTTGAACAAGGTATGGAGTGATACCGAAGATCAAACCTCGGACAAGTAAAATATCGCGTGAAAAAAGGAATTGGTATCGTATGTGAATGGTTCATTCGATAACTAAAGTCATCGTTGAATATGTGGGAGCCATTATGGATCTCCAGATCCCGCTATTGGTTATTGGTCGGAGTGAGTAATCAACCATGTCCGCATAGTTCACGAACCGTAGGGTGACACACTTAAAGTTGGATGTTGAAATGGTAGTTCTTGAATATGGAATGGAGTGGGAATATTTGTTCGAAGTCCCGGATGTGATCCCGGACATCACGAGGAGTTCCGGAATGGTCCGGAGAATAAGATTCATATATAGGATGTCATTTTATGTGAATAAAATGTCGCGGAAGGTTCTATGGAAGGTTCTAGAAGGTTCTAGAAAAGTCCGGAAGAAACCACCAAGGAAGGTGGAGTCCACATGGGACTCCACCTCCATGGCCGGCCAACCCTAGTAGGGGAGGAGTCCCAAGTGGACTCCCCCTTAGGGGGCCGGCCACCCCCCCATATGGGAGGTGGAACTCCCACCTTGGTGGGAGTCCTAGCTTGGCTAGGTTTCCCCCTCCCTATGGAAGGTTTTTGGGTCGGGTCTTATTCGAAGACTTGGAGACCAACTCTTGGGGTTCCACCTATATAATGAGGGGCATAGGGGAGGGGGCCGGCCACACCAAAGCCACCACCTTGGCCGCACCCCTTGGAGGCCGGCCACCCCCTCTCCCCAAACCCTAGCCGCCCCACTCCTCCTTCTTCCCCGCACGCTTAGCGAAGCTCCGCCGGGATTCTCCACCGCCACCGACACCACACCGTCGTGCTGTCGGATTCAAGAGGAGCTACTACTTCCGCTGCCCGCTGGAACGGGAGGTGGACGTCGTCTTCATCAACAACCGAACGTGTGACCGAGTACGGAGGTGCTGCCCGTTCGTGGCGCCGGAACCGATCGTGATCAAGATCTTCTACGCGCTTTTGCAAGCGGCAAGTGAACGTCTACCGCAGCAACAAGAGCCTCATCTTGTAGGCTTTGGAATCTCTTCAAGGGTGAGACTCGATACCCCCTCGTTACTACCGTCTTCTAGATTGCATCTTGGCTTGGATTGCGTGTTCGCGGTAGGAAAATTTTTGTTTTCTATGCAACGTTATCCTACAGTGGTATCAGAGCCGTGTCTATGCATAGATGGTTGTACGAGTAGAACACAATGGTTTGTGGGTGTTGATGCTCTTGTTATCTTTAGTTGAGTACTTTGCATCTTTATGGCATAGTGGGATGAAGCGGCTCGGACTAACTTTACATGACCGCGTTCATGAGACTTGTTCCTCGTTCGACATGCAACTTGTATTGCATAAGAGGCTTTGCGGGTGTCTGTCTCTCCTACTATAGTAAAGATTCAATTTACTCTTCTATTGACAACATTAGTATCAACGTTGTGGTTCATGTTCGTAGGTAGATTAGATCTATATCGAAAACCCTAAACCACGTAAAATATGCAAACCAAATTAGAGAGCGTCTAACTTGTTTTTGCAGGGTTTGGTGATGTGATATGGCCATAATATGATGATGAATATGTATGAGATGATCATTATTGTATTGTGGCAACCGGCAGGAGCCTTATGGTTGTCTTTATATTTCATGTTGAGTAGTATTTCAAAGTAGTTGTAATAGTTGCTACATGGAGGACAATCATGAAGACGGCGCCATTTACCTTGACGCTACGCCGATGATGATGGAGATCATGCCCGAAGATGATGGAGATCATGTCCGTGCTTTGGAGATGAATATCAAAGGCGCAAGACAAAAAGGGCCATATCATATCACATATGAACTGCATGTGATGTTAATCCTTTTATGCATCTTATTTTGCTTAGATCGCGACGGTAGCATTATAAGATGATCCCTCACTAAAATCTCAAGATAATAAAGTGTTCATCCTTAGTAGCACCGTTATCAAGTCTTGTCGTTTCGAAGCATCTCGTGATGATCGGGTGTGATAGATTCAAAAAGGTCATACAACGGGTGCAAGACAGTTTTGCACATGCGGATACTAAGGTGGCCTTGACGAGCCTAGCATGTACAGACATGGTCTCGGAACACATGATACCGAAAAGGTAGAGCATGAATCATATGATTGATATGATGAACACTTTGAGTGTTCGCCATTGAAATCACACCTTTTCTCGTGATGATCGGGTTTAGGTGCGGTGGATTTGGTTCGTGTGATCACTAAGACAATGCGAGGGATATTGTTTTGAGTGGGAGTTCACCTAGATTTTTAATTATGTAGAATTAAAATTTGAACTCAATTTGTCATAAACTTAGTCTAAACTATTGCAAATATATGTTGTAGAGATGGCGTCCCCAATCAATTTTAACCAGTTCCTAGAGAAAGAAAAGCTTAAGAGCAACGGTAGCAACTTCACCGACCGGTTCCGTCATGTGAGGATCTTCCTCTCGGCGGAAATCTGCAATATGTGCTTGATGCACCGCTAGGTGACCCTCCTGCTGAAACTGAAACCGATGAAGTAAAAGCTGTTTACGCGACTCGGAAAACTCGGTACTCTCAAGTTCAAGTGTGCCATCTTATGCGAGTCCGGAATCCGATCTTCAAAAACGTTTTGAGCACCATGATCCTCATGAGTTGATGAAAGAGTTGAAGACTATTTTTGAAACTCATGCGGCCGTGGAATGCTATGAAGCATCGAAACAATTTTTCAGTTGCATGATGGAAGAAGGTAGCTCCGTTAGTGAGCACATGCTCGCCATGACCGGGCATGCGAAGAAACTCGATGACTTGGGAATAGTGATTCCTAACAGATCGGGGATTAATCGTGTCCTTCAATCACCGCCACCAAGTTACAAGAACTTTGTGATGAACTACAATATGCAGAACATGAACAAGGAGTTACTCGAACTCTTTGGCATGCTAAAAGCTGCCGAGATTGAGATCAAGAAAGAGCACCAAGTGTTGATGGTCAACAAGACCACCAGTTTCAAGAAACAGGGCAAGTCTAAGGGAAAATTCAAGAAGGGTGGCAAGAAAGCTGCCACGCCTCCTGTGAAACCTAAGAACGGCCCTAAGCCTGATGCTGAGTGCTATTACTGCAAGGAGAAGGGACACTGGAAGCGTAATTGCTCCAAGTATCTGGCTGATCTGAAGAGCGGCCTTGTCAAGAAGAAGAAAGAAGGTATATCTGATATACATGTTATAGATGTTCATTTTACTGGTTCTCGTTCTAGTACCTGGGTATTTGATACTGGTTCGGTTGCTCATATTTGTAACTCGAAACAGGAACTAAAGAATAAACGACAACTGCTAAAAGATGAAGTGACGATGCGCGTTGGAAACGGATCCAAGGTCAATGTGATCGCAGTCGGCACACTTCCTCTACATCTACCTTCGGGATTAGTTTTAAGCCTAAATAATTGTTATTATGTACCTGCGTTGAGCATGAACATTATATCTGGATGTTGTTTAATGCAAGACGGTTATTCATTCAAGTCTGAGAATAATGGTTGTTCTATTTTTATGAATAACATCTTTTATGGTCAAGCACCTGAAAAGAATGGCTTATTTCTGTTAGATCTCGATAGTAGTAATACGCATATACATAACATTGATGCTAAACGAATTAAATTGAATGATAATTCTACTTATATGTGGCACTGTCGTCTTGGTCATATTGGAGTGAAACGCATGAAGAAACTCCATACCGATGGATTACTTGAATCACTTGATTTTGAGTCACTTGATAGATGCGAAGCATGTCTAATGGGAAAAATGACTAAGACTCCATTTTCTGGTATGATGGAGCGAGGCTACCGACTTATTGGAAATCATACATACCGATGTGTGCGGACCAATGAGTGTAGCATCGCGCGGTGGTTATCGTTATGTTCTAACCTTCACGAGATGATCTCGAGTAGATATGGGTATATCTATTTCATGAAACATAAATCCGAAACTTTCGAGAAGTTTAAGGAATTCCAAAGTGAAGTAGAAAATCAACGTAACAAGAAGATCAAATTTCTACGATCCGATCGTGGAGGTGAATATCTGAGTTATGAGTTTGGCATGCATTTAAAGAAATGCGGAATACTTTCACAATTGACACCGCCGGGAACACCACAACGAAACGGTGTGTTCGAACGTCGTAATCGAACTCTCTTAGATATGGTTCGTTCTATGATGTCTCTTACTGATTTGCCGTTATCATTTTGGAGTTATGCATTAGAGACAGCCGCATTCACTTTAAATAGAGCACCATCAAAATCCGTAGAAACGACACCGTATGAATTATGGTTTAATAAGAAACCTAAGCTGTCGTTCCTTAAAGTTTGGGGTTGCGAAGCCTATGTAAAAAAGTTACAACCAGACAAGCTAGAACCCAAAGCGGAGAAATGCGTCTTCATAGGATACCCTAAGGAAACTATAGGGTACACTTTCTATCACAGATCCGAAGGCAAAATCTTTGTTGCTAAGAACGGAACCTTTCTTGAGAAAGAATTTCTCACTAAAGAAGTGACTGGAAGAAAAGTAGAACTCGATGAGATTAACGAATCTATACCCGTTGATCGAGTAGCGCAGATACCGGAAGTTGTACCTGTACCGCCTACACCGGCAACGAGAGGAAGCTAATGATAATGATCATGAAACTTCGAACGAGGAAACTACCGAACCTCGCAGATCGACAAGGGAACGTGCCACTCCCGATTGGTATGATCCTTGTCTAAATGTCATGATTGTAGATAACAATGATGAGGACTCTGCGACGTATGAAGAAGCGATGATGAGCCCAGATTCCAACAAATGGCAAGAAGCCATGAAATCCGAAATGGGATCCATGTATGATAACAAAGTATGGACTTTGGTAGACTTACCTGATAGCCGAAAGGCTGTCGAGAATAAATGGATCTTCAAGAGAAAAACAGATGCCGATGGTAATATTACTGTCTATAAAGCTCGACTTGTCGCAAAGGGTTTCCGACAAATTCAAGGAGTTGACTACGATGAGACTTTCTCACCCGTAGCGAAGCTAAAATCTGTGAGGATTTTGTTAGCAATAGCTGCATTTTCCGATTATGAGATTTGGCAGATGGATGTCAAAACGGCGTTCCTTAATGGAGACATTGAGGAAGAGTTGTATATGGTACAACCGAAAGGTTTTGTCGATCCTAAAAATGCTGGCAAAGTATGCAAACTTCAGCGTTCAATCTATGGACTAAAGCAAGCATCAAGAAGTTGGAACCGACGCTTTGCTAAGGTGATCAAAGACTTCGGGTTTATACAGTGTCATGGAGAGGCCTGTATTTACAAGAAAGTGAGTGGGAGCTCTGTAGCATTCCTGATATTATATGTAGATGACATATTATTGATTGGGAATGATATAGAACTATTAAGCAGTGTAAAAGGTTATTTGAATAATAGTTTTTCAATGAAAGACCTTGGTGAAGCATCGTATATATTAGGCATCAAGATTTATAGAGATAGATCAAGACGCCTAATAGGGCTATCACAGAGTACATACCTGGACAAGATTCTAAAGAAGTTTAGAATGGACGAAAGTAAGAAAGGGTTTTTACCTATGTTACCAGGCAAGGTCTTGAGTAAGACTCAAGGACCGGCTACGGCAGAAGAAAGAGAAAGGATGAATCAGATCCCCTATGCTTCGGCAGTAGGCTCTATTATGTATGCCATGCTATGTACAAGACCGGATATAGCGCATGCTGTTAGTTTGACTAGCAGATATCAAAGTGATCCAGGAATGGAACACTGGACAGCGGTCAAGAATATCCTGAAGTACTTGAAAAGAACTAAGGATATGTTTCTTTGTTATGGAGGTGACCAAGAGCTCGTTGTAAATGGTTACACCGATGCAAGTTGGAACACTGATCCTGATGACTCTAAGTCACAATCTGGGTACGTGTTTATATTGAATGGTGCTGCAGTAAGCTGGGCAAGCTCGAAGCAGTGCACGGTGGCGAAGTCTTCAACAGAATCAGAGTACATAGCGGCTTCAGAGGCTTCATCAGAAGCGGTATGGATGAAGAGGTTCATTGTAGAGCTCGGTGTGGTTCCTAGTGCATTGGACCCATTAATCATTTACTGTGATAACATGGGTGCCATCGCCAATGCACAAGAGCCAAGGTCACACAAGAGGCTGAAGCATATCAAGCTGCGTTACCACTCGATTCGCGAGTACATCGAAGATGGAGAAGTAAAGATTTGCAAAGTACACACTGATCTGAATGTAGCAGATCCGTTGACTAAAGCTCTCCCTAGGGCAAAGCATGACCAACACCAGAATGCCATGGGTGTTAGGTATATTACAATGTAATCTAGATTATTGACTCTAGTGCAAGTGGGAGACTGAAAGAGATATGCCCTAGAGGCAATAATAAAAGTGGTTATTATTTATATCTCTATGTTTATGATAAATGTTTATATGTCATGCTATAATTGTATTAACCGAAACATTAGTACATGTGCGATATGTAGACAACAAGAAGTCCCTAGTATGCCTCTTAAACTAGCTTGTTGATTAATGGATGATTAGTTTCATAATCATGAACATTGGATGTTATTAATAACAAGGTTATATCATTATATGAACTAGCAAATGCAGGCGCGGCGGCACGCCGCGCCCACAAAATAACCACTGACTTGAAGAATAAAAGGTGTCTCTATTTAATATTATGTCGACGTCAAGGTTAATACAGGGGATAAACAAAGTGATTTTATTTATATGTGAATCGATTATTGTTCTGCACGGCAGCACGGTGAGAAAATGTCACCGCTGATAAAGATTCAGACTACATTACATAGATCATTGGGATGTTGACACTACCACTAACAAAATAACTGACATAGATTAAGGTAAACATGCGTCAAACTAAACTTAAACAGAATGGCAGATCGCTATGCCCAGGCACGTGCTCTGATTATCTCTCCCTCTTGCACGTTCGCTAGCGTTGACTTCATGGCTGATGGATGGCGCTGTTGTCATCTTCTCACCAGGGTCAGTTGTTTCTTCTCCTTTCAAAGGCTCTGGTTCTTTGTCTGTGGTGTCATCCAGGTCTGAGCAGCTGAGTTCCTTGAGAAGTCAACGTCCATCTCCTTTTCACGCACAATCTCGTTCTATGATTCGATTGAATCTTCAGCTGCATGCATGATGTGCATCTCCTAATCTTCCCTGGTATTAGGCCTCAATGCTGCTAGTTCAGCGGGAACTACATGTTGCATGCCTCCCTCTTTTTACCCATAGGAAGCATAATTTATGAACTCAAAATGTAAATCATAAATAAAGTGGCAAACCATGTGGATCCTACATATTTTTAAAGATGTGACTCGAGTTTTTTTCTGTATTTTGGTAGATGAACAAATCCTATGAACCAAGGGGAAACTTACTGCAAAAATGAATTAGCCTCAATCTTATGGCATACAAATAGAAATTCCTGAAATTTGGAGAGCATAGTGTGCTCTCATGCATGATTCAAATATAGAAAAATTATAAGTGTAAAGGCATAATGGATAGCTATGAGATATCTAACAGAGGACCCTTACTAATTTATTTTACTATGTATTACAGACACCATACCAACATGGCAGAATTATAGGGTGCCACATGAGAGTAAGCACCACTGAATTAGTAAATTTTACTTGCATTATGATATAAGAAAATCTCATCATCGTTTCTTAATATCGAATTTGTACAGATTAGTAAGCTTTCCAACTCAAAAGCAAACCTACCATTCTGAATGAAGATTAAAGCACATAAAATTATTTATTTAGCTTAGGCTGAAGTGTGAAGAACGACCAAACCTGGCAATGATGCACAGTTGGTACAAGACATTAAGTTTTATGTGAGCTAGCAACAATGAAAACACATCTGTTACTGATATTTGTGTTGGGTTAGTTCAGTATAGAGCAACGGTTCTATAGTTGTATGCAAAGTGATGTGTGTGATGAAACTTTATGATATCTGAAGATTGACTTCTAAAGTAAACTATACCACCTCCAGAATGACAAATAGACACCATGATGTATTTATCAGAAGGTAGCTCACCTCACAAGCTATAGTTCGTGTGCAAGAAAGTAATAAACCTCAAAACCTAGGAAGATAAGAAATAAAAGAATATCCAGATCGGAGAATCTTTACCATGGAAATAACAGGAGTAATAAAACAGAGGCATGCCTTCCTTACCTTAATGAATACCAAGAATCCAGAAACACCTTCTTTCCTAGCATCAAAAATAAATAAAAAACTGGTTAACCTATGCACTACTGTGGCCTCTCAAGCCCTGCATATCTTGCCTAAGCATGTGTCGAAGAATCAAATCATCAGAAAAACAACATGCAAAAACCATCAGAGATGCATGTACCTTGGTGTATAAAAATGCAAAGATGGATGTACCCTGTATCTGAATTCCTGTATGAAACTAACTGAACTGTAGAAGTTTATTGTGTGGCCATACATGAATGGGCTAGCATTTGAGACGATGTTTCTACCTGTTGCACACATATGGATGCAGTAGTGTGAGAAAGTGACATCTCTTACAAATGACATAAGCATAAAAAATTCGTGTAAGATAAAAGAACACATAGTTGTGTGAACCTTAAGCGAGTTTTTGGAACATGGGTACTCGTGAACCCGATTGAACTTACGTCAGTACTAAGTTATATAGTTATCCGACCAACAAGTTACAAAAATATCGGGAGGGAAGAGTTTCCTTTAGACTGTTCATCTGAAACTTGTGAATTTTACCTAAGCTACATACTTTTAAATTTAGGTATAAAAATTGACACGTACATACATACATGTGTCCCTTGCATATAAAAAAATTGAAATTTTTGGAGATATAGAAATACGGATTTTTGGACCGGCCCTTTATCAGGTTCAGTAGAACCCAAGTTCTGCCACGTATTTTCGGTGTCAACCCATATATTTAGTGCAATCTCTAGAAGTAAGATGAGATACTCAACTTCATAAATAACTAAAAAGGGCAAAGTGTCTCAACTGACCAAGACAATGGCCTAATGTGTGTATGTTTTAGCTTGTGAAGTTGTAAACCTGTGGGTTTATTACAGAAAACTCTCAGGAGAGCAAGGAAAAGTGAATACCAATGGATTTCTATCAGTCTTATTTTACCAATTAACTCACCAGGAACAACATATGCACTATGAGCTATAGTTTCTAATACTGTGTTAAAAAAGAAAAGATTGAAATAACGGACAACTTATATGTTACCAGTATTAGTGTAATATTGGCGAAATATGTTACCAATTATTTGTTTTCAGAAGGATTATAACAAACCGAAAAAATTTGTTACTAAGTAAATTTATCAAAATGTGGAGTGCTAAGATCAGATGCAAAGTGCAATCAACAAAATTAACAACATATTAAATATGATTAAGAAACTTGAACACTGATAATCAATTGCATTTGGTAAGAGAAAACTGGACCAGAGCACACACACACACATCTAAGTTCAAAAACAGATATTCGATGAAGAGCATACAGTATGCTTGTTGAAAACTGGACCAGAGCACACACACACACACACAGCTAAGTTCAAAAACAGATATTCTATGAAGAGCATACAGTATGCTTGTTGGATTTCAAGAGACTACAGTTGGTCATTTCTTCAGCAAGTGGCAACTCTTCAGCACATCTCTGAACTGTTCTATACGGACGGACGGCCGATATGTTGCCTTCCATTACAATTCCCTGCGGCAGGAGCAGAGACAAACGCTTCATATGAGAAGTAGTTCTATTTGGCGTGTGACAGATGCTATTGTATCTACAACCATTGTATCTGACGTTTCTACAGCCATTGTATCGGATTTAACAAACTGCTTTGTTGTTTAAGCGGAAAGATAGTTCGCTCTATAGAAATGCTTAGGCAAGTAACTGTCCTGACTCTGGGCACAATCTACTCTTGATGGAGGTGAAAATGTACCAATCATGCATGCTATAGTTGTTGTTTGTTTTACTAAGCATAGTAGAATATTTTTTCCTCCCAGTTGACACAACGACAATAATGAATTAATGATAAACATGTGAAAAGGTGATTAAACCCACCTTATGTTAATAGTAGACAGAAGTTTGTGTGTGATGTCAACGCAAAGTCATTTGAAGAGTAATTCATGCAAAACAAAGGATCTGACACCCAATCATGCGAAACACTCGTAATAATCCACCAGTATAACACCGTTCTATATTCATATCTCTGTAAGTAATAACTAATAGAAGGTATGAGTTGATTATTCATAAATCCAGTGTATTTCATGTCCAGATTGATTCAGGTACATCTACTAAAGTGAATCTAGTTGCTGTTAATTATGGCTGGGCAGTCCATGTCTGTTCTAGACCATAAGTTGGCTCAACCATCTCCTAATTATTTTGATGACATCG
Organism: Lolium rigidum; assembly: GCF_022539505.1. Classification (NCBI taxonomy): domain Eukaryota; kingdom Viridiplantae; phylum Streptophyta; class Magnoliopsida; order Poales; family Poaceae; genus Lolium; species Lolium rigidum. The sequence goes on from NC_061510.1 coordinate 168,844,780, forward strand.
ATAATGATTAATGAGCACCGTAAGGTTGTCTGGAATGGCAACATAAGCTGCTGCTAGTAAGAGCTAGAAGGAGGTAAGTTGAAATGTCTAGTCAATCTATTCTCATCTATGAATTTCATAGTAAAATTAGGTATGATTCTGTCAGCATGACTCATATGCAGGCCATTGGGCTGATATCAGAGAAATTTAATACACATAAATCTGTGTGAGCATTAGGTGCAAAGAAGAAGATTACAAAGCAATACCTCATAGTCGACAGCAATGAAACTTAAATCTGGAGACGCGTACAAATCTGGAGAGCTCGTACAGATTTTCCGAATCACACTTCCTGCATTCCCAAATCTGAAGAGGTGTACAACAAACCTTCCAGTTAAATTCGTATGGCGACAGGGCGTTCAGAGGCAAGGGTTGCATCTCTGGCATCCCTGATCAGCAATTGAGTGAGAATCCTTAGGCCGATGCTATGGATCAGACATGCATCTCGTGTGCACCGGTTGCAGCACGTCTCCGCAAGATGCAGCCTCAGCCCCCTCCAGAGGTTGCAGGAGACGCCCGTCCAGGCGTAGCACGGCCTGATGCCGCCGTGCCCCCACCCGAGCGGACGGGCGCGTTTTGTCCCACGCCATCATCGAAGACCCGGACCGCCTCTAGATCGTCGCGCCGCACATCTACTACAGGGACGCCATGGACGCGGAGCAGGACAGCGAGAAAAAGGAAGTGGAGCAGAACGCGGCAGCCCCATATCCGGCTAGCGCCGGCTGCCCCCATCTCCCGCGAGCGGCGGTGGCCCAAATCTCTGCAAAGGTAGACAAAAGAGCGGTGAGGCGACATACTTGGACGCGGCGCGTAGCCGCTGGTGGCTTCCGGACCCGTAGTCGACACCGCTGCCCGGCGACCAAGCTCATGGCGAGGCTAGGGTTTCGGGGGCGCGCGCGTAGGGTCACAGCACCGTGGCGGGGAAACGGAAGAGGAGAAGGCTGCGGCACCGTGCGGTGGTTCTGAGCTTCTGGTTTTGGCCAAGGAGGGGAGCAGGGCACCACCCCTGGGGCAAGAGGTGGCTGGCGTCCATGGGGAGAAAATGAGGGAGACGATACGGGAGAGACGGGGCAAATTGGCTGGGCGGCTCGAGAACTGATACAGCGTTAAGCGGCGTGGGCCCTAATTTGACCAGCTATACCGAGGCTACAACCACCCGCTGAAGGAAGAAAAATAACTGCATGGTGTTTCTCAGCCTTCGTAAAAACTCTAAAGAGCAACGAAAGTGTACACAGAAAAACTACTTCAGGAATCAAATCATCTACGTGCATGCGTGTCAACACCACAGTAATTCAGAAGTAGGCTCAAAATTCTGAGAAAAATTGAAGCTGTTCAGCTTTAAGTATAGTATATATATATATATATATATACAACCCTACATTGTTATAACTGAAAGAGCCGTCAGTCTAATGCATACAGCCCGTCAAGTGATCAATTGGTACCTCTCGTCATTCCCATTTGTATGCATGCATCCATCCAGCTTCTCCCGTACTGTGCCACTCCTGCTAATGAATATTCACAGAGTGTTGCAACCGTCAATGGTCATAGCCACAATAGCACAACGGCCAGGTATGCAGGGTGGATCATATGCACGCGGGTGACTGCGCGAGCTCTGGAGTCGGGTTCGTGATGACACAGGTGCCGGCGTTCGCTGCAAATGATGCCAATTCTCCTTCTGAAGTCCAGGAAGCCATTAATTTAGCCCTCATGTACACTTATTCATGTAGAACTGAAATCATCCGGCAATTGTTTTGAACAGGTAGATCACGGCATCTAATCCGATGATGGCAAAAAGAATCTAATCCCATGAAACGCTAGGAAAAACAACAACAACAATGATTTATAATTAAGATTCTTCTAATAAGTAGTAGCAAAGCAGAATACATCTTGGAAACCAATAATTATAACGCTAATATAGATTAGTGAAAAAATAGTCGGCAACATGATATGTGAAGCACACAAGTAGCATGATCCAAATTCATACCGAAATCCACCATGTGGGCCACCTGGGGATGTGGCGGACGGGGCGTCTCAGCAAGCTAGCTAGCCCCATCTGCTTGGCGTACGTTGGTATCTCCATGACGCAATTCTTAGATTGGTAACTCGATCTGCCTTTTTGTATTGATAAATCTTTCGATCTTGCAAGCTGCATCGGCTGCAAAACCAAAATTGAAAATCATTCGTCTGCCCACCAAAATTCATATACATGTACTTGGAGTAGATCGGCTGGCCGAGGGCACCGAGACGAATACGGCGGCGTCGACTGCGTGAGTAGGTAATATGGAACGGGTGTGAGAAAACTTATTAATGGCATTGGTGGGTAATTCTTTTTAATTTTCATGTCAATAGATAATTTTTAAGATCTGGCGGTTGTCATACTTTTGTTAGTAAAATCGATGGTTAGATGTTTCTATTTTTTGTGGTAATTTCTAGCTTAATTCTCTTTTTTCTGGTTAACCCGTAATATACTTTTAATATATAATAGATGATGTAATGGACACACCCAATTAAGCGTAGCATAAGATCTCGTCATTAAGTTATTTGCTATAAGCTTTCGATACATAGTTACCTAGTCCTTATGACCATGAGATCATGTAAATCACTTATACCGGAAAGGTACTTTGATTACACCAAACACCACTGCGTAAATGGGTGGCTATAAAGGTGGGATTAAGTATCCGGAAAGTATGAGTTGAGGCATATGGATCAACAAGTGGGATTTGTCCATCCCGATGACGGATAGATATACTCTGGGCCCTCTCGGTGGAATGTCGTCTAATGTCTTCCAAGCATATGAATGAGTTCATAAGAGACCACATACCACGGTACGAGTAAAGAGTACTTGTCGAGAAACGAGGTTGAACAAGGTATGGAGTGATACCGAAGATCAAACCTCGGACAAGTAAAATATCGCGTGACAAAAGGAATTGGTATCGTATGTGAATGGTTCATTCGATCACTAAAGTCATCGTTGAATATGTGGGAGCCATTATGGATCTCCAGATCCCGCTATTGGTTATTGGTCGGAGTGAGTACTCAACCATGTCCGCATAGTTCACGAACCGTAGGGTGACACACTTAAAGTTGGATGTTGAAATGGTAGTTCTTGAATATGGAATGGAGTGGGAATATTTGTTCGAAGTCCCGGATGTGATCCCGGACATCACGAGGAGTTCCGGAATGGTCCGGAGAATAAGATTCATATATAGGATGTCATTTTATGTGAATAAAATGTCGCGGAAGGTTCTATGGAAGGTTCTAGAAGGTTCTAGAAAAGTCCGGAAGAAACCACCAAGGAAGGTGGAGTCCACATGGGACTCCACCTCCATGGCCGGCCAACCCTAGTAGGGGAGGAGTCCCAAGTGGACTCCCCCTTAGGGGCCGGCCACCCCCATATGGGAGGTGGAACTCCCACCTTGGTGGGAGTCCTAGCTTGGCTAGGTTTCCCCCTCCCTATGGAAGGTTTTTGGTTCGGGTCTTATTCGAAGACTTGGAGACCAACTCTTGGGGTTCCACCTATATAATGAGGGGCATAGGGGAGGGGGCCGGCCACACCAAAGCCACCACCTTGGCCGCACCCCTTGGAGGCCGGCCACCCCCTCTCCCCAAACCCTAGCCGCCCCACTCCTCCTTCTTCCCCGCACGCTTAGCGAAGCTCCGCCGGGATTCTCCACCGCCACCGACACCACGCCGTCGTGCTGTCGGATTCAAGAGGAGCTACTACTTCCGCTGCCCGCTGGAACGGGGAGGTGGACGTCGTCTTCATCAACAACCGAACGTGTGACCGAGTACGAAGGTGCTGCCCGTTCGTGGCGCCGGAACCGATCGTGATCAAGATCTTCTACGCGCTTTTGCAAGCGGCAAGTGAACGTCTACCGCAGCAACAAGAGCCTCATCTTGTAGGCTTTGGAATCTCTTCAAGGGTGAGACTCGATACCCCCTCGTTACTACCGTCTTCTAGATTGCATCTTGGCTTGGATTGCGTGTTCGCGGTAGGAAATTTTTTGTTTTCTATGCAACGTTATCCTACAGTTTTATCCACCGGCCTGACCGTGTAACAAGAGCAGCATCTATGGACAAACGTGGCGATGCCGATCCAGGTGATCGGCCCCAAGGATCTATGGAGGAACATTGCAAAACCTTCATTGAGCAATTCAACATGGAGGCCGATTCCAGCAATCGGCAAAAATTATCCTCACCATTCATGCTGCCTGGGTTCAACGTCGATCTAATGGGCAATGGGTTTGCGTCGGCTGATGCGCTGGAAGAAATCCACATTGTTCCTAACAGAGCCGACGTTCACATTTTAGTGCATTGGCTAACCACAGAGCCGATATCAGCGAGTTACTAGCGAGAATCGGCTCGGGGGGCACCGAGTCAGATGAACATGTGCGATACATGTGCAGTGAAATATTGGGGGCCGATAGAAAAATCGGCCCGTAAAAAAAAATTCATGAGGAACAAAGCTGATGCATAGCCATCGACTCTAGCACAGGGTCTACCAGTTGCGTGTTCAAGACACGAGGACCTCCAACTCTTTGTCAGAGGAGTTTTGGTTTCTAAAGCCGCCGGTGACCATCTGCAGTATCGGCTTTCAACGGAAGAGGGGTGATCGGCTCTGGCTGGCTCTGCATGGTAGCTCTCTCGGACATGATCGAGCTCGGGTCCATTTGTCTGAATTACGTGTCCTCATCACTGTTTGCACCTCGACTGAGGCTCGGGGGGCAGCTGGCCTGGTGGATGCTCTATTTTTGGAAGCCGATTGGGTTGCCATCGGCTAGTCCTGTGTTGCGATCTTCTTCAAAGGTGGTGATCCATCAGAGCTCAAACCTATCGGTCGAAAAGATGAGGGATAGATCATGAGGGATTGATGCGGCGACATCGGCTTACTGAGCGTTGACCAGGTTTACGATCACTCCGTAATCGAAGAGATGAAGAACGGATTATGAGGGACCGATGCGTTGCCATCGGCTAATTGAGCGTTGGTCAAATTAACAATCGGCAAAATCAAGTTAAGGAAAAGTCTTCTTCATTAATAAGAAAGGATTTTTACAATGAAGAGCCGATTGCTCAAGAAGGGAAGAACAAAAGAAGAGCCGATTGCTCAGGGACTACTAATCCTACATTGCTAATCCTCGCTAGCATCATCGTCGGCGTCGGAGTTGCCGTCGGCGCTACTTCCGGAGAATTCCTCGTCGTTGCTGCCCCAGCCTTCGGCCGGAGCTTCTTCTTCCTCGCCATCATCATCATCCTCGCTGTCCGCCCAAGCGCGGAAGCGCTTCGCCGGCGGGTACCCAGCGGAAGAGGATGAATCATCCTCCTCCTCCTCCTCTTCTCCTTCCTCGTCATCATCCTCGTCCTCGCTGTCCGCGCACATGCGGGGGCGCTTCATCGGCGGGTGCCTGGCGGAGGAGGAGACTTCTTTCTTCTCTACTTCTTCTTCTTTCCCCTCCTTGTCGGAGGAGATGGGGTTAGCCCCGGAGTGGAGGTCGTCTTCACTCTTGCTCTTCGGCGGAGATTGGAGGGGGAGGCCTGAGGAGGAAGAGGAAGGGGAAGACATTGCTACAGGGGAAGAGGGTTTTTTGGGCGCTGGTGGACAGAACAGAGCAGGGGGATGAAGTGGCGAACCGTTCGGCACAGATAAATAAAGGGGGTGTAGTGGAGATTTAATGCCATGACGGTTCTCGAGGACGTGATGCCGAAATTATCAATTCGTGCAGAGAAGCCCAGGAGGCGAGGCGAAATGATGGAAGATTCTGCGGCAGTTCTGCTCTGCCACAACATGACCCGACGAAGGAAAAGCGTAATGATTTTGGAAATGTCATTTCCAAAACCAGGGGGGCATGTGTTATCACCATAATTTGACCGGATCAGAGAAGTTTGCCCGTGTTATAACCAGGGGGGCATGTGTTATAACCAGGAAATGCTCTGCTAGTTTGCCCGTGTATCTGTAACATAGTAGGATACGTGTCGTTTAAGAAGTTAGAGTTTAACCCGTGCACGGTTAGGTGCACGCCTGAATTAGAAAGTCCCCTGGACTATAAATATGTATCTAGGGTTTATGAAATAAACAACAATCACGTTCACCACAAACCAATCTCGGCGCATCGCCAACTCCCCCGTCTCGAGGGTTTCTTCCGGGTAAGCACCATGCTGCCTAGATCGCATCTTGCGATCTAGGCAGCACACGTTTATTCGTCTTCCATGCGTTGCTCGTGCTGAAGCCTTTTTGATGGCGAGCAACGTAGTTATCATAGATGTTTTAGGGTTAGCATTGTTCATCATATCATATGCTATCGTCGTGCAACCCTTAGGCATCTATCCGCCCTTACGCCCATCTTGGGTGTAAGGGCGGCACCCCGCTTGATCATTGTTTAGTAGATCCGATCCGTGATGATTGCTCCTTGTTCTTCAAGGATTAGTTTAATATCTGCATTGTTAGGCCTTACAAACGGGTCGAAGGATCCAGTGGCGCGTGGGGTGTAGTTTGCTAGCCCTAGACAGGATGTTCCGAGGATCAACCTCGTGTTGGTTTTTAGGCCTTGTCTAGGGTCGGTTTACGATCACCGTGCGTGGCCGCCAGGCTCGATCACGAGTGGGATGTTCCGATTATGCGGTGAAAACCCAAAATCGTAGTAGGTCGTTTTAGCTTTATCTTGATCAAGCAGGACCACCATCTGATCGTACATCTCGTACGCATCATTGGTGGATCGGCTCCTTGAGCCGATTCACAGGACAACCTGAGAGCCGATCGAGGCTCGTATTTAACGTTTACGTGTATGCCATGCAGGAAACTAAGCGAGGCATCATCCAACACCTTCCCGACCAGGTATAGGTCGGTGGCACGCCCTTGCATCAAGCATCGGACGTGCGTGCCGAAGGCTTTGCGGGCCGTCGCTCGGAGGGACCAGGGCCGGCCGCAGTCCCGGGTTTCGACCGCAACACATTCTCGGCACGCCCGGTGGGACCATCTTCGACATCAACCGCATCGCCATCTACATCTGAGATGGCGGAAGGCACTCCGATCAAGTACGAGGATCCGACTCGGGGAGCTCAAGAAGAAGCATGACGAGATCAAAGCAGCTCCTCGAGCTTCGACCTTATCGGCTCTTTTCACAGAACCCGCTCACATGGCATCGGTGGAAAGGGTTCTCACCGAAGCGCGTCGATGGAGTGGACCTGTCCACCCCGTCGAAGAACGCACTCAGTGTCGCCGCGTCAGGGAGATCAACTTCATGGTGGCTCATTCGCTGCACCGCCACTCGAGAGCCCGGTGAACACTTTGGAGCGTGTCGCTCCGCGCGTGATCCAGAAACCATGAGCCATCAGCATTCTCCGTCGGACCAGCTCGGGGACTTACCAAGGAGAGATGCCACTCCAGTCCCGTCCACCGCTGCCGTTCGTGTTGGCAGCACCAGAAGTGCCGAGTTCATCGGCATACGTCGTCTACAAGATCGGTGGTGACCCTAGTGACTACCAATTCTTGCATGAGGCACCTAAGGAGATCCCGCACGGATACACGTGCGCATACGTACCAGACTGCAGCAACTAGGCGCTCTCGAACCAGGCTGCGACAGCAGGGACCTCCGGAACAACAGGAGGAACGTTGGGAACAGATCTTGAGAAGCAGACGTGGCTAGCTAAGTACGCCACTCTGACAAACCTCCAGAGCTCAGCTCCTGCAGTTGGCTCAGAGCTGGAAAAGCAAGCATGACTGGCTAAGTATGCCACCCCGGCGAATCTTCAGAGTTCGACGCCTGCAGCCATCACCGCGGATCAAATCTGTACAATCCTGAAAGACCAGTTCGTCATGATGCCGAAAAGGAGGACAATCGGCTATTCCAAGACGTACCCCAATGAGTACGAGTTGATCCCGCTACCACCCAAATATCGGCTCCCTGATTTCACCAAGTTTAATGGATCAGATGGTTCCAGCTCCATCGAGCATGTGAGCCGATATTTGGCACAGCTGGGCACGATCTCAGCATCAGACGAGCTGCGTGTGAGGTTCTTCGCACAGTCCCTCACAGGATCGGCTTTCGGGTGGTGACAAGGGATTAACTTGTCAATGCCTATGGATTATAGGCTAGGGTTTAGTTAGAAGTAGAGGGCAAGTAGATCTCGAAGGTTTCAGCCGAAAAGTACTCGACGAATATGAAAACTAGGGTTTGCAAACAATAATTCGATGATCCTTCGTCCCTCGACCCCCCCTTTATATAGGTGGAGCCGAGGGATTCGTGCTATACAAGGATTACAGAGTCCGGGACGGTTTCTAACTCATCCCGCCGCATTTACAAATAACACTTCCTATTACAACTCTATCTTTTCCTTAAATACATCTTGGGCTGTCGAGTCTTCTTATTCTTCGGGTAGTGGGCCTTCAATAAACCCCGGTACTATATTAGGCAGTGCCCATTTGGGATGCCTATGTCAAGAGCCCCCGAGATTTTGCTTGAATCGTAGAATCAGTGGAAAATCTCCACCGTCTATTTTTATTCGAAAGCTTTTAACTTTTATACTTTTTCTCATAAAATTCTATATTGTACAGGGATATTGGTAGTTGGGGCTAGTTCATCTGACGGATCAGGTACTAGTTAACTGCTCTAGTGGCAATCCGCAAAAACCTACTTCAAAATCACGTCCCCGACATGATTTCGGATACTGGTGTAAACTTCGACAGTGCCGCTTAAGGTCTTACCATTCTGTCGAGTCCCAGCTAAATTTATCGAGTACCTAACGCGTCCGTTAGGATTTTTCTTCGTATCTCGTTGATACGGATAAAAGTAGCAGAGCGCAGCCTTCGGCGATGCCACGCCTGAGCAGAATAGGTCTGGGTCTTACCTTCGCAATTTTGCGGCATTCGTAAATTGATCGCAACTTCGGCGTTCCGAGAATATATTGTCGAGTGCTTTTCCGGCTGTTGGAATGGCACATTTTATTGAGTCAAATATGACTTATATTGCTTTCCCGATGGGAGTATATGGAGAGTTAATGATAACTCGAAATATACTTCTTGCTTGTTCTATTTTTCCTTTGTTAATTTCATCGGGCACGCGAACAGCTGTTCCCGATGGGAGTAGCTCTCCGAGGCTACAGCCAAGAACTTGTGCTTGACCGTAGGCTCAACATTTTCTATATTTGCCATTGTCGAAAGTTTTCTTTTTTTCGAAGTAGCTCCCGAGCGTTTGGGCAAAAACTTGTTTCTCGACCAAAGGCTCCCGATGCATTCAAATAACTTATCCTCGTCGCCATTCTCCTTTCTCTTGTCGACATATTTTCCCTTGTCAAATTTTCTTCAATTCTATCACCGGTCGATATTTTTCTCGCTTTGTGGGTCCATCGTTCCCACCATGTTGACACGTCGTGCAAGTGGGGGACACACGCCCTCCGCTTTTTCTGGTGCTTGTGCGGTAACGCCTATCCCAGAAAAAATACTTTTTGCCCTTGTAACCGAAAATCAATTCTCACCACACGATTTCCTCATCCAACGGTACACCGCTTCACCCAATTCTTATATAAACCTGTCTTCAACCTCCGTTCATCCTCGCTTGCGCCGCTCACCCGTTCCTCTTCGCAAATCTTCCTCTCGCGCCCAATCTTCGCCGATTTCCCGCTCTCGCATACATTGCTCAATCCGCTCCGTGGATGCCGCCGCGTGCGCGTTTGACCCGCCACAAAGACTCCGCAGTCCGCGATGGCCGCCGAAGATCTTGAGTGGGAGAGATCCAAGATCTCCAACCAAGACGCCAACCTGATGAAAAGGCTTGGCCTCGATGAAGAAGGAAGGCGCCATCCGCTTCCCAATGAAGAAAGCTATCCCAAGCCTCCAATGGAGTATCGGGTTAGTTTCGTTGATCATCTTATCCGCGGCCTCTCTACCCCAATCCATGATTTCCTCCGCGGTCTTCTCTTTGTCTATGGGATCTCAACCGCATCATCTCGACCCCCAATTCCATCCTTCACATTTCTATTTTTATCACCCTTTGCGAATGCTTTCTTGGAGTCGCTCCTAATTGGGCTCTTTGGAAACGCATCTTCCGCCTCCGCCGCAATGGCTCCCACAACGTCACTTATAACATAGGTGGCGTTGTTATCTCAGTATTCGTACCGATGTCGATTATTTCGACGTCAAGTTTCCGATTCTGTCCAACGATGGCGCAAGAAGTGGCTTTACATTCACGAAGAAAGCGCCAACTCCGTTGAGCACAACATAATTCCCTTCGACGGAGTGCCAAAATTCAGCGCCGTCGCTCCCGGGATGCCGAAGCTTCCGAGGAAGAGAAAAAGGCGACAGAGGCGCTCATGTCTCGCATTCGCCAGCCTTCAAAATACTCGAGGCGAGGAGCTATCTCGGTGTTCAAATCACCGCTACTTTCTTAGGATTAGAGTGCAGCCTCTTCATGCTCGCAAAATCCCCTTTGGACGTACTCGGTGAAAATGACGCCAACAGAATCTCCGGTAACCTTTCCACCAAGGACTTGGAGAAGTTGGTTCGAAGACTTTCTCGCCTGGGCAAAGATCCAGTTCCTTCTTCTTGTCGCGTGGAACCATACAGCTCCACCAATCCACTCCCCAAGGTATTTTGTCTTTCCGCGTTTTTATCTTGTTGCGCCTTTTTTTCCCTGCATCTCATTGTATTGTCATCTCTTTACGTTTTCTTTGGTTTCTTATTTTTTCAGACCATCCTAGTATAACTTCCCTTCCTCCTCTTCCCGAGGGTGGAGAAGTCGAAGAAATGACCGTCGTTGCCGACGATACTCAAGGCTCTTCTCGTCCCCGAAAGTGAAGTCGCTGGTTCTCACAAATCCGCGGCTTCTCATGAGAGAGAGGTTGAGTCTCGAAGCTAGTGAATCGACCGAATCCCTTCCTCCCGCTGTTTCTCCGAAGAACAAAAGGAAAAGGACCGAAGTCGAGGATTCTCGGCATTTCTAAGGCCGAAGAAGTTGTTCCTTCCGATCCGAAGGCAGCTTATGATCCTTATTTTGAGTCCCTCATCAGCTCGTAAGTCAATTTTATCTCTCCTCCTCTTTTTGATGTACTCGAAAGATTTAACTCGTCTTGCTTTTTGTACTCGTCGATTTTTTTTTACTAGTGATGAGGAAGAAGTACCAGCCATCGACGTAGCTCTCTGACCAAAGACGTCACGTATCGTGCTTGTTTCGTACACGTTAGTTGAAGGAGATGAAACATCGCCTCCCCAACAAAACGTCGTCACTACTACTCCACCATCGAGCCCCCTTGTCCCTTCGCCAAAAAGGGCAAGGGTTGAAATGATCGTTGAGCCTCCTCCTCAATTGGGCAGTTCTTCCTCGCAGCTCTTGGATGATGTAAGTTTATCGAGATCTATATTTCCTCTATTTTGCTTTTGTGGACCTTTACTTTGTGTAATGCCGAAATTTTTCCCCTTCTTTCCTTCTTCTTTGACAGACCTTATGATCAAGGATCTTATCCGCATTGGGTCCCAATTTATTGGGTACCGCGAGTATGCCAACAGAGCCGAAGGTGACGACTTTTATACTTGCCGTTTTTCCTTGGTTTTTTACTCCCGCTCGCTTGTCGCTATTTTTGATCTTTCTTCTCTTCCTTTTCCTTTCTCAACGTAAAACTTGCGGAAGCTAACCAACGTGCCGAGATACTTTCTGAATCTTGAGAAAAGTGAAACGGCTCGCAAGAAAGCTGAGCTTGCCGCTAGCGAAGCCGTAGCCGAAGCCGATGATGCCAAAGCAAAGGCTGCTAGTGTCGAAGAATTGCAGCAAAGGCTCAAAGATGCTGAATCTGCCTTGCACGAGCAAAAATCTGCACAAAGTTGCACGAGAACAAGGGATCATCAAGCGTCTCGAATTCGCAAAGTCGACGTACACTGAGTAATATCACTTGTCCCTTTTATTTTGTTTGTACTTCTTGTTTCTTGGTTTTTGACTAATGTTCTTTCTTATGTGGCAGCCCAAACCAACCAAGATTTTGACCTGGAAAAGCCTGTCAATGACCCTCTTCTTGACGCACTTCTCTTCTAGAGTCCCATGGACGCGAAATTCGTGAAGGCGTGGCCAATGCCAGTGGGGCTTTGTCGGCGTTGTTCCCCTACTTCTTCCCGAAGAAAGAGGAACCTTCGACTTTCCTTGACCTCGCCAAGATGTTCAATACATCAGAAGATCTTGGGCTGAAGCTGCGCCATGAGAACATGAAGGTAGCCGTTGAAAATATCAAGTTGCTCAGGTTGTCGACAGCCGCAGACTCTCGACCGGACGAAGGTTGGCGACACCGATCCGATAGAACAGCCGAGGTGGAAGTCACCGATGAAGGCGGCCAAGCCCAATACGAAGAAAATCTTGGCGTATCTCGGATCCAGCCAACGTCGACTCCTAGTTCGTCAAGGCCGGAGGTCTAGTTGCATGCCTCTGTTTTTCTTTTTGCTTTTTGCTCTTGTCGCCAAAGTAGTCTTTTGGCGACACGTATTTCCCTAGCTCCACTGTAGTGCCCTTGTAATTATTCTCGAGAGATTAATGAAGAACTCTATCTTTGCCTGTTTTTTGATGTTGTTCTGTTTTAAATTTCAGTTGATATTTGATAACTATACTCCAATTCCTACTCCTTCCAATGCTTCGCCTTCTTCCCGCGCGAAGAGAACTGTTACTGATACTGCACCTGTCGATGATACCTTGTCGCAAGAATTGAATGATCTTCGACAACAACTTCAGTATGCGAAACAGCAAACACTTGCGATGATGGAGCAGTCTCGTAAATCATCTCGAAGCCGAAAAGTTGCCCTTCAAGCAAGCCCGCGAGGCTGTGGCTGCTAAGGAGATTGCTGTTTCGAAGCTGAAAAGCGGTCACTCGAGAAAATTTCATGCTCGAGTTAATGAATGAGGCCAGTGCAGTATATATCGGGTATGTTTGTCTCGTCTTGTGATATCTTTCATCTTCATGCTATTGTCTCCTAAAGGTTGTCCCTTCGTTGTGTTGATAGGTGCCTTTATTGATGCCGCTGCCGAGGAAGAGAGGGTAAACACTAGGACAAACCTCCTTGTCAATCTTTCCTTGGACCATGGTTCTTTGTTTTGGGCCACTCCGGAGAGGACCCGCCAAATTACTGTATTTCAGGATCGTACCTCTCAAACCCGTGATTTCCTTCACTTCGTACCAAAACCTTATCTATGGTTTACAACTCCATGTTTCCTCTGAATGTCCCACCAAAAACTCTTCCCGAATTGATGGAGAGGTTCAAGGATGCTCGCAGATCCACGATTTTGTCAAAGCACAACCGGTAGCCGGTGCCAGATTTGCTCTTATCATGCTCCAGATCTGTCACTCAAAGCTTGACCTTGCCCAAGTTGTCGAGAGGGTTCATCAAAAGGTAAAACGCCGGAGAGTTGGTGTTGATAGGATTAACACGAAGGTTACACCTATAGCCGAAGAAATGATTGAGGACCTTCTTCGGATGGATGCCGACTTTTTTGCCGATGGCCATTATGCCGACTTTCTTGGTGCTGCTCCTGAAGAGAACAGAGTTACTCTTGATGACATACTGAATCAAGACTAGTTATTTGCTTCTTGTAGAAATTTCTTCTTTGTAGTCCATGACTATATTGTAAAGCAACCATTATATTCTTATGTTTGCCTAGCCCCCGAGTGTTTCGGTGACTTTTTACTATATTTGTATATTTGCGAGGTTGTGGACCAAGGCATTTATATATTGAAGGCAAATATGAGCCCCCGAGCTTTTACTGAGTACTATTTTGTATTTTTATTGACTCACGAGGTATTTGAATACCAAGGCAAGATTTTTTTCCTTCTTTTATCGATGAACTATATTGAAATTCGTCGGAGCGATGACTTTGGTCGCGTTGACAAAGAAAAAGGTGATATAGCCACTATCTTTATTATATTGCAGCACCGCGAGCCCGCCTCATTAAAAACCTTCTCCGGCCCCACTCTGTGCCCCGAAAAGGAAAAGAGTGCGTCTGAAAACTCGCGGGCGTTTCAAGACATTGAAGTTTTACAAGGACTATATTTCGACTCTAGGCGTAGAATCGCCCGAGTTGCGCCACGCTCCGTGGGTTTGGCTCCTCCACCCTCGTCTTCTTGTCCTTTATCCCGTATGCTCCTCCTCCGATTACTTCCGTGACGATGTAAGGGCCGAGCCACGGTGACTCGAGTTTTTCATGACTTTTTGCGTGAGCCGAAGAACTAGGTCGCCCACCCGAAAAGATCTTGGCCGCAAACGTCGACCGTGGTAATTCTTCAAGTCCCGTTGATATTTGGTTACTCGAGACAATACTTCATCTCGAGCTTCATCAAGTGCGTCCACATCATCTTCTAATGCTTTTCTCGACGTTTCTTCGTCATACTCCGCGACACGTGGAGAGTTGTGCTCTATCTCGATTGGTAGTACCGCTTCTGCTCCATGTACCGTAAAAACGGAGTTTCCCGTGTCGTCTGTATTTGGAGTTGTTCGGATGCTCCACAACACACTTGGTAGTTCTTCAGTGCCAGGTATGTCGAGCTTTTTCTAGTGGTCCTAACAAGCGCTTCTTGATGCCATTGCAGATGATGCCATTGGCTTTCTCGACTTGCCCATTGGTTTGAGGATGTGCAACTGATGCAAAGTTCAGCTTGATACCTACCTCTTCGCAATAGTCTTTGAATTCATTGGACGTGAAGTTGCTGCCGTTGTCTGTGACGATGCCGTGGGGCACTCCAAACCCGAAGACGAGGTCTTTTATGAATTTTACCGCAGATGCTCCGTCCGGTGAATTTATCGGCTTCGCTTCTATCCACTTTGTGAATTTGTCGACAGCCTACTAGCATGTATTCCTTTCCTCCTCGGCGACGATTTGTGTAACTTGCCAATCATGTCGAGTCCCCATTGTGCAAAGGGCCATGACAAAGGTATTGGTGCTAGCTCTGCTGCTGGAGAGTGAGGTTTTGCGGCAAACCTTTGACACGCGTCGCAAGTTCGTACTATGTCCTTAGCGTCCTCTATTGTCGTCAACCAAGAGAATCCTGCCCGAAAAACCTTGGCTGCGATAGCTCGACTACTTGCGTGGTGGCCACATATTCCTTCATGTACGTCCTTAGAATTATTCTTCCTTCTTCGGGTGTAACGCACCTTTGCAAGACGCCTGAAATACTTCGCTTATATAATTCTCCCTTAACCACCGTGAAAGCTTTGGAGCGTCGGATTACTCGCCTTGCCTCAACTGGGTCATCGGGTATTTCTTTCCTGAGGATATATGATATGTATGGCTGCATCCATGGTATCTGTATTACTAGGACCAGGTCTTGCTCTTCTTCTTCTTCCTCTTGCTTCTCCTTGATAGCCCCCGAGGGTTTCTTCTCCTTCTTTTTGATTTTGTCGTCTCAGTGGATCTCTCTCGTTATCTCCTCCCAAAATACACCTGGTGGGACTGCAAGGCACTCGCGACCCGATGTTTGCAAGAACGTCGGCTTCGTCGTTGCTCAATCTCGCTAATATGTTTTACTTCGCATCCATCGAACAATTTCTCGAGCTCATTGTACACCTCCTTGTATGCCATCATGCTATCATTGACTGCGTCACATTGGTTCATAACTTGCTGAGCTACCAACTGTGAGTCGCCAAAGATTTTTAGTCGAGTTGCTCCGCAGGCTTTCGCCATCTTCATCCCGTGTATGAGAGCCTCATATTCTGCTTCATTGTTAGATGCGTTGGGGAACGTCATACGAAGGATGTACTTCAACTTGTCGCCTTCAGGTGATATGAGTACTACTCCTGCGTCAGCCCTTCTAGCCTCTTGGACCCATCGAAGTTCATAGTCCAGGTTCTCGATAAATCTGGGGTCCTGTATTTTGCAACTCCATCCACTCACGATGAAGTCCGGTAGTATTTGCGACTTTATTGCTTTTCTTTTTTCATACGTGATGTCCCGAGGGGAAAGTTCTATTCCCCAAAGGGAGACACGACCCGTAGCTTCGGGTTGTTCAAGTATATTTGACAAAGGAGCTTCATTGACCACTATGATCGGGTGTGCCGAAAAATAGTGGCGCAATTTTCGTGCCGTCGTGAACACTCCATATGCTAGCTTTTGGTACCGAGGGTACCTCTGTTTCGAGGGCGACAAGACTTCGCTCACGAAGTATACCGGTCGCTGCACTCCATGGATTTTCCTTCTTCTTCTCTTTCGACAACTAACACCGTGCTAACCACTTGGGGCGTGGCTGCAATATACAGCAGAGAGGTTCCTTTTCCTTAGGAGCCACTAAGATTGGTGGTGTCGATATTTTTCGCTTTAGATCTTCGAAAGCTCGATCAGCTTCTTCGTTCCACTGGAATTTATCTCCTTGCTTTATCAGCGCATAAAATGGTAGTGCTTTTTCTCCTAACCTGGCGACGAATCTGCTCAGAGCTGCGACTCGCCTAGCTTAGTCGCCGTATTTCTTTTAACTTCGTTGGCTTCCTCATTGTTACTATGGCTTGTATTTTGTCGGGATTTGCTTCAATCCCTCTTGCTCGAAACTAGAAATCCTGAAGTTCTCCTCGCTGGGACCCCAAAAGAACACTTCGTCGGGTTCAGCTTTGAGGCAGAATTTGTCGAGGTTGTCAAAAGTTTCTTTGAGATCCTCGATCAGCGTTGCCCCCTTTTTGATGTTATGACGACATCATCGATGTATACTTGCACGTTTTTCCCAATCTGTGTTGCTAAACACTTCGCATCATCCTCTCGATATGTTGCTCCCGCATTTTTAGACCGAAGGGCATTGTCTTGTAGCAAAACACGCCGTAAGGTGTAATAAACGCTGTCTTGGCTTCATCATCTTCCTTTAGTCTGATCTGGTTATAACCAGAGTATGCATCCAAAAAGGAAAGACGTTCACAACCTGCCGTGGAGTCGATAATTTGATCGATCCTTGGGAGGGGAAAGTGATCCTTAGGGCAATGTTTGTTGAGACACGTGAAGTCGACGCACATGCGAAGGACTGTCGTGTTTTTCTTTGGCACCATCATCGGGTTAGCTACCCATGTGGCTTCGTAGATATCTCTCCGATAAAACCAGCTTCCTCTAGTCGATTTATTTCTGATAGCATGGATTTGCGGTTTGGTTCGGAAAAGCGCCGCAAAGGTTGTCTCGATTGGTTTCGCTGTTGGATCCAAATTTAGGTGGTGCTCGGCAAGTTCCCTGGGTACTCCTGGCATGTCAGCTGGACACCATGCGAAGATTTTCCAGTTCTCACGGAGGAACTTGACGAGCGCGCTTTCCTATGCGATATCCATGTTGTTTGCAATGGATGTCGTCTTTTTTGGATCCGTCGGGTGAATCTGCACCTCCTTAGAATTTTTCTCTGTGTTGAAAGTTGATTCCTTGTTTGGCCTTCCGACGTCTGGCAGTACGTCGTAATCAGTCATGCTCTTCGACGCCAAGTATTCCGCTTGCATCCCGAAGGTTTCTGACAATCGATGGAAATCCTTGTCGCACTTATCAGCTAAAGCAAAACTCCCTTTGACCGTGATTGGTCCCTTGGGTCCAGGCAATCTCCATAATGGTATGTATAGTGTGGTACTGCCATAAATCTAGCGTATGCTGGTCGTCCCAACAAAGCGTGGTACTCGCGATGGGAAATCCACGACTTCAAACTCCAGCTTCTCGATTCTATAATTTTCTCGGGTTCCAAACTGAACGTCGAGGTTGATCTTCCCCAATGGGTAACTTGGTTTCTCTGGTGTGATGCCGTGGAACCTTGTGTCTGTTGGCTTCAGGTTTGCTAAGGATATGTTCATCTTCCTCAATGTATCTGCATACATGAGGTTTAAGCTGCTGCCACCATCTATGAATACTCGAGAAACGTCAAATCCTGCGATAACCGCTGGCAGTAATGAGTGCTGACTGCCCCGGTCGAGGAACTTGCTGCGGGTGGTCCGCTATGGTGAAGCCGATGTCTTGTCCCGACCAATTGAGGTACTCAACTCGTTGGTGGAGGCATTTTCTCTGCCATGAACACCGTCGCGAGATTACTTTTTGAGCTCTATTGGATGGCCTTCCCTTCGAATCATCGACACTCGCTCCGTTGGAGTTAGGATCAACATAGGGTGGTGGTGCCTGGTGCTGCCGCTATTCTGAGCTGGTGTTGATTGCCTTCGTAATCGCGGGAGGTGGCGGTAGATGAATTTCGCTCCTAGGCTCCCGAGGGTTTCTCTCGTGCTGCTCGTGCGTGAGCGTTTCTGCACATCTGAACATTGCTTGGAAATTTCGACAATCTTTCCGCAGGTGTCCTGATCTGTCTTTTCCCATTGCTATCGAGGAAAAAATGCATCCGGCACGGTCCGTTCAAGCATTTCTTCGGGAGACATAAAAGGTCGTGGAAACCTTGGCCCACTATTTTGCCTCGTTACGGAGTCGTCCCTATTATCGCCTCGCTGCTCATTGCTTCTCCGATAATCATCTCTCGTTGCTTGCTCCCGTATTTGACCGAAATCCTGCCAAAATTTGCCCCAGGGCGTCGTATTCGGATATCGCCGAGGAAATCGTCGCCTCGTCCGATAATTTCGACTACGGTCCTCCTCCGGCGACCTGTGTCGTTTATTGTGGACAGCGTCTTCTCCGTCTCGCCCATCTATTTGCTATCTCCATCAACGCGGATACTCGTTTCTGGATTGGTCCTTCCCAAGTCCTCGACAAAATCTCCGCGCTCGATTCCTCGCGACAAACGCATCTATTGCTCTCTCGTCAGATATATTTTCTGCCGAGTTTTTTATGATGTTCCACCTTTGGATGTATTTTCTCATTGACTCATCTGGCTTTTGTCGACACGCCCTCAGCTCTTCCAACGATGCAGGCTTTTTGCATGTGGATCTGAAGTTTTTGACGAAAACGTCCTCGAAACTTTCCCAGACTGTCGATGGATCCTGGCGGAAGTTTTTGATCCAAGATCGTGCGGCTCCACTTAGGTGCACCTGAATACTTTGCATGGCTGTTGCTCTAGTTCCTCCAGCTTAGCTTTACCGTCTCGAGGTAATCAATTAGCCGATCCTCCGGGTCTTGCAGGCCGTCGAACTTTTTGAAGTGATCGGGTAACTTGAATCCCGAGGGGACTCGAGTTTTTCGGACTCTTCTCGTGAAACAAGGTAGACCACACATATCCTCGTCATTAAGCTCCGGGGACTGCCGATGATCTCTTCCGCTTTGCCTTGCTCGTCGACCCTTGCTTGTACTCCTGTGTCTCTTGCTCCACTTGGTCCTTCCGGAGCTGCCGCCGTATCTGCTGCAGGTCGTGGACTATTTTGCCTTGTCTGCTCCTTCGGGAGGCGTTGCTACGAACGCCGTCCCCATAGCTCCAACTCCTCGCCAATGCCATGTTGTATAATGTTTCCCTTGGATCTCCTGGGGTGGCTTGGATGCGAGGATGTAAGCTTGTGTCGCCATATACCCAGCTTCTGGTGTCCTAGGGATAATATTTCCTCTTGTATCTATCGACATAAAGGACATGTCGAGGTTTTGAACCAAGTACTCTCTGCCTGCTTCGGGTATGTGTTGTAGCCTTGATCTTCCTCTGTTCCGAGCCTCCCGTGGCTATCGCCCGAAACTCTAGATTGTCCACTTAGATCTGCCCTTCTCCTCGCTCGGATGCGTAAGCTGCCTCCTTTCTCCTGTTTAGCTCAGCTGTCTGCTTTTCTATTTCTCGGGCGGTTCGTGCGAGCATATATTGATAAGCTTGCAGCTCTTGAGCTGTAGCTCGTTGTCGTCATTGGTTCCGAACCATCTATGGCTTTTGCCGCTCTATCCCAGGCTGCCTCGTGGAAGTTGGACTCGACGCGTGGTGTGGGCCCGACATATTTAGTGCCCATACCTCTCCTTAGATCTGAGGGATCGACAAAAGGATTTCCCAATTGATCGAAAGCCTCCGATGTTTCCTCTTGATCTTCGATAGCATAAATCTGATGATATTTTGTACTCAGATCTATGTTGGGTTCGGTGACATCATTGTTGAGATTGATGAAGACCTTGCCCACTCGTGAGAGATTTGTCGACGAAGTCGTAATCGTCGACATCGCTTGAGCCATCGCTTATATATGAGTCCGCAGATGACCCGGACGATGCGTTGCTGAAGATCTTGGCGAGTTTCTCTCTTGCTCTGGTGCTGACGTAGCGTGTTGCCGAAGTTTCTTCTTCTGACTCAGTTGATGATGCATAGCTTGAAAATTCAGAATCGACCGCCGACGATCCCGACGAAATCGGAATTTCGACACGATACGATCCTTCTTTCTTGACGCGAAAGTGGAACCTTCCGAACGTCATCTCCAAGGGCTCCGCCAGATACGCATATGCATCCAAACGGGAGGGTGGGTGAGGAACAAAATCAACAGGACCAGTAGCGATCTGTTTACCTCGATCCATAGTGTTGCTCCCGGTTGACGATGTCGAAGATCTTGAACGTGCCATCGAGATCAGATCCTTACGCCTCTAATTCCCACAGACGGCGCCAATTGACAAGGGATTAACTTGTCAATGCCTATGGATTATAGGCTAGGGTTTAGTTAGAAGTAGAGGGCAAGTAGATCTCGAAGGTTTCAGCCGAAAAGTACTCGACGAATATGAAAACTAGGGTTTGCAAACAATGATTCGATGATCCTCTCGTCCCTCGACCCCCCTTTATATAGGTGGAGCCGAGGATTCGTGCTATACAAGGATTACAGAGTCCGGGACGGTTTCTAACTCATCCCGCCAGATTTACAAATAACACTTCCTATTACAACTCTATCTTTTCCTTAAATACATCTTGGGCTGTCGAGTCTTCTTATTCTTCGGGTAGTGGGCCTTCAATAAACCCCGGGTACTATATTAGGCAGGCCCATTTGGGATGCCTATGTCAGGTGGTACACATCGCTGCCACCAAACTCAATCCGGACTTGGAAGCAGTTGGAAGAACAGTTCCACATACAGTATCACTCAGAGGCTTCCGAGGCTGGCATTGCCGATCTAGCACAAGTGCGACAGAAGCGCGGGAAACAGGTGGCGGAATACGTCCAGCGCTTCGGGACCGTTAGGAACCGATGCTATGCGGTTCATATAAGTGAAAAAGAAGCAATCGAGTTGGCGGTGGTGGGTCTCTCATCATCGATCAAGGACGTGGCCTCCCAAGCGAGACTACCCTTCACCGGCGCACATGGTGCGAAGGCTGTCGGCCTATGAACAGCGCCACCCAGATGTTTACCGGGATAAATTCAAGCGCGCGGTGGTCCTGGTTGAGGCAGATGAAGATGAAGGTGCTGCGGGAGATCAAGAGGTAGCAGTGGCTGAATGGACTCGGGGGGCAAGCCCCGTGTCCTGTAAATGGGTTAAGCCACAAGGTCCTCCAAAAGGGTTTGACTTCGACGTGACCAAAGCTGAGCAGATTTTCGACCTCTTACTCAAGGAGAAGCAGCTAAAGTTACCCGAAGGCCACAAGATGCCCACGGTGCAAGAGCTGAACGGAAAGCCATACTGCAAATGGCATAACACGTTCACCCACGCCACCAACGACTGCAGGGTGTGGTGTCAACAGGTCCAAATGGCGATAGAACAAGGGCGGCTAATTTTTAGCCAGTACGCCATGAAGGTCGACACACACCCCTTCCCCGCCGTTAACATGGTGGAGTATACTTACCATGGAGGGTGCCAGCCAGATTTCTCGTGCAATATCAACATGGTAGGACTCGGGCACCACTCGGTAAGGACGGAGATGAGGGCAGCTGCTCTCATAGCAAGGACACAGAGGAAGCCACTCCACGCGATCGGCTCCGTCACCATGGCAAGCGCTACATCACAGAGGGAGAAGTGAGGAACGTGATATCAGCGACCTCTCTCTGATCACCTCCTCAACAAGTACGTGGGTCAATGCGACCAACGCCGGCGATACAACGATGATGATGAAAGAGATCGTCAGGTTAGAGACGCCAGGAGACACCATCGGCATGATCGCGACGAGGAGCGATATGAGCGCCGCGCCAAGGAAAAGTCGAGGGAGCAAGACGACGTGGATAGGCACTGGGACTGCCCCTTCTTCAGACACTGCTGGGATTCAGGAATGAGTCGATTGCCCAGAATGTAAACAAAAGAAGAAGGATGCAGCTAACGTGTCCGTGTTCAAACGTCTAGGGCCTCTCCCGCCTCGGAACAAGCATGCTGAGTCCGCTCGGGTGGAAGATCTCGAGGAACTAGAGGACGATGATGAAGAAGAAGACAAGTATCATCGGCCAAGGTGGTGCCCTGATGGGCTCAGCCGTTCCCAGAAGCGAAGGGTTCAGCGACTACGTGGGTTGGAGGAAGCCAAAAGGTTATACCTGCACACGTTGAGGAAGCGCGGCCTGATCTGGCCGCTAAAATTCAGCGAACCCTGGACGAAGAAGGTCGGCCACAAAGGAAAGAGTGGCGCCCCAGACAAAAGAAAGCCGATGATGAGACATCGGCTGGCACAAACATGGTGTTCGTACTTCCAACGGAGTTTAGTGCTCCAGGATTAGACGAAGCACCTGTGGCACAACTTGACTGCGGCCCACGGCAGGTCATCTTTGAGAAGCCACGAGAAAGAAGCTACAGGCATCTGAAGGCCCTGTACTTGCGAGGTTACATCAATGGGCAGCCTGTCAACAAGATGTTGGTGGACACCGGAGAGGCAGATAACATCATGCCATACTCCATGCTACGTCGGTTGGGACGCTCTAGCTCGGATCTGATCAAGACCAATGTGACGCTGAGTGATTTCAACGGCCAAGCATCTGACGCACAAGGTGTTCTGAACGTGGATCTGACCGTAGGAAGGAAAACCGTCCCTACGACGTTCTTTATTGTCGACAGCAAGAGCTCCTATGCTGTCCTACTAGGGAGAGATTGGATCCACGCCAACTGTTGCATTCCATCCACGATGCACCAATGCCTAATACAGTGGGATGGAGATGAAGTAGAAGTCGTCCACGCAGATGATTCAGCCGAGATTTCAACGGCTGGCATGAATGTTTGGGAGACATCAGGCCAAGAGCCACTCTCAGGCATAAATTTGGACGACTGCGAACGCATCGACGTGACAAAGGACGGGGTTAGGCTGGTTTTATCCACCGGCCTGACCGTGTAACAAGAGCAGCATCTATGGACAAACGTGGCGATGCCGATCCATGTGATCGGCCCCAAGGATCTATGGAGGAACATTGCAAGACCTTCATTAAGCAATTCAACATGGAGGCCGATTCCAGCGATCGGCCAAAATTATCTTCACCATTCATTCCGCTCGTGTTCAACGTCAATCTAATGGGCAATGGGTTTGCGTCGGCCGATGAAGCTGGAAGAAATCCGCACCTGGTCTAACAGAGCCGACGTTCACATATAGTGCCTTGGCTAACCACAGAGCCGATATCAGCAGTTACCTGGCAGAATCGGCTCGGGGGGCACCTAATCAGATGAACATGTGCGATACATGTGCAGTAAAACATTGGGGGCCGATAGATAGAAAAAATCGGCCCGTAAAAAAAAATTCGCATGATATGCAAGGAACAAAGCCGATGCATAGCCATCGACTCTAGCACCAGGATCTACCCGCTGCCTTTGTCGGTTAAGCCAATTGATGCTTCGCCTTCGATATCGACTTTCAACGGAAGAAAAGGTGATCGATGGTACAAGTTTGCTCGGGTTCGCTCAAGTTTGGGTCTGTTCGTCTGAACGGTAGGTCCTCACCGCCGTTCTCGCCTTAACTGAGGCTCGGGGGGCAGCTGATTTGGTAGATACTCTGTTTTGGGAAACCGGTTCGAGTATCATCGGCTGACCCTACATCGTGAACTTCTTCGAAAATGGGTCTGGACCGTCCTGTTGCTGCAAGAAGATGAAGGAGACTGGATTCTTCAGAACAGCCGATGAACAGTCATCGGCTATAGAATTGTGAAGTATCATGGTCAGATATCAAATTACAGTCTGAATTTGAGGAGTCCCCGACTGACTGTCTAAATTGGTATCTGGATCTGGCTTCATGGGCGTCTGAGGCGACAAATCCGACACGTTGCTGTCGGTATTGGTGCGGCAAATGGAGGACTTGAAATTAGAGGAATTGAGAGACAAGTTGGAGGTACAATTCTTATTAATTCAAAGGGACGGCTTTACAAGAAAGAGCCGATGGCTCTCAAAAAGATCATCCGATGCCTAATGCACTGCTACTACTAGTCCTACGCTAATTGGCCCCTGCTCTAGGGGCTGTCGCTGTCCTCATCGTCACCCTTGTGCCGTCGCCGGTGCTGCTGCTGACAAGCTCCTCGTCGCTACTGCCGTAGCCCTCGATAGGGGTTTCTTCCTCGTCATCATCATCCTCGTCGTCATCTGACCAGGCCCAGCCGCGGAAGCGCTTCGCCGGCGGCTCGTCAGAGGAAGTGTCGCCCTCCTCTTCTTCCTCGTCGGAGGAGGTGTTGTCTTCTTCATTCCCCTCTTCTTCATCAGGCAGGGGCGAATCCCGTCTGACCCGACGAGGGCCTCAGGTGGGCCGTCGGGCACGAAGCCAAAGTCCCACTCCGGCTCTTCATGTTGGTTGTGCTCTTGCATCGGCTCGCTTGAGGAAGAGGATTGGAAGGAGATGACCGATGCAGCGGAGGAGGAGGAATCCATGGTGGGAATGGTTTTTTCGGTGTCTGATACTGAGGAAGAGGATGAAGAAGCAAATTACTCAATGCGGTTAAATAAAAAGGGATATAGTGGAGATTTAATGCCGCGACGGTTTTCAAGGACGTGATGCCGAAACTATCAATTCATGCGGAGAAGCCAAGGAGGCGAGGCGACGTGATGAAGGACTCTGCAATGATTCTGCTCTGCCACGACATGACCCGACGAAGGAAAATCGTAATGATTTTGGAAATGTCATTTCCAAAACCAGGGGGGCATGTGTTATCACCAGAATTTGACCGGATCAGAGGTGGGCCGCGATTGGAGATGGGCTTGAAGAATATACATAGAAGAAATACATGAATCGGCCTTCCATACCAAGTTTGGGCTAGTTTGCCCGTGTATCTGTAACATAGTAGGATACGTGTCGTTTAGAAGTTAGAGTTTAACCCGTGCACGGTTAGGTGCACGCCTGAAAGTCCCCCGGACTATAAATATGTATCTAGGGTTTATGAAATAAACAACAATCACGTTCACCACAAACCAATCTCGGCGCATCGCCAACTCCCCCGTCTCGAGGGTTTCTTCCGGGTAAGCACCATGCTGCCTAGATTGCATCTTGCGATCTAGGCAGCACACGTTTATTCGTCTTCCATGCGTTGCTCGTGCTGAAGCCTTTTTGATGGCGAGCAACGTAGTTATCATAGGTGTTTTAGGGTTAGCATTGTTCTTCGTATCATATGCTATCGTCGTGCAACCCTTAGGCATCTAGCCGCCCTTACACCTATCTTGGGTGTAAGGGCGGCACCTCGCTTGATCATTGTTTAGTAGATCCGGTCCGTTATGATTGCTCCTTGTTCTTCAAGGATTAGTTTAATATCTGCATTGTTAGGCCTTACAAACGGGTTGAAGGATCCAGCGGCGCGTAGGGTGTAGTTTGCTAGCCCTAGACAGGATGATCCGAGGATCAACTTCGTGTTGGTTTTTAGGCCTTGTCTAGGGTTGGTTTACGATCACCGTGCGTGGCCGCGAGGCTCAATCACGAGTAGGACGTTCCGATTATGCGGTGAAAACCCAAAATCGTAGTAGGTCGCTTTAGCTTTATCTTGATCAAGCAGGACCACCATCTGATCGTACACCTCGTACGCATCATGGGTGGATCGGCTCCTTGAGCCGATTCACAGGACAACCTGAGAGCCGATCGAGGCTCGTATTTAATGTTTACGTGTATGCCATGCAGGAAACTAAGCGAGGCATCATCCAACACCTTCCCGACCAGGTATAGGTCAGTGGCACGCCCTGCATCAGCATCGGACGTGCGTGCCGAAGGCTTTGCGGGCCGTCGCTCGGAGGGACCAGGGCCAGCCGCAGTCCTGGGAGATTCCCGGCTCTACGGTGTTTCCCGTCGCTGCCCGCCGGTGGGTTTCTGACCGCAACACATCCGAACCCCTTCCAGTGGTCACGTTCACCACAAACCAATCTCGGCGCATCGCCAACTCCCCCGTCTCGAGGGTTTCTTCCGGGTAAGCACCATGCTGCCTAGATCGCATCTTGCCAGGTGACTGTTCTTCCAACTGCTTCCAAGTCCGGATTGAGTTTGGTGGCAGCGATGTGTACCACCCGAAAGCCGATCCTGTGAGGGACTGTGCGAAGAACCTCACACGCAGCTCGTCTGATGCTGAGATCGTGCCCAGCTGTGCCAAATATCGGCTCACATGCTCGATGGAGCCGGAACCATCCGATCCATTAAACTGTGTGAAGTCGGGGAGCCGATATTTGGGTGGTAGCGGGATCAACTCGTACTCGTTGGGGTACGGCTTGGAATAGCCGATTGTCCTCCTTTTCGGCATCATGCCGAACTGGTCTTTCAGAATTGTACAAATCTGATCCGCGGTGATGGCTGCAGGCGTCGAACTCTGAAGATTCGCCGGGGTGGCATACTTAGCCAGCCATGCTTGCTTTTCCAGCTCTGAGCCAACTGCAGGAGCTGAGCTCTGGAGGTTTGTCGGAGTGGCGTACTTAGCTAGCCACGTTTGCTTCTCAAGATCTGTTCCCGACGTTCCTCCTGCTGTTTCAGAAGTCCCTGCTGTTGCAGCCTGGTTCGAGAGTGCCCAGTTACTGCAGTCTGGCACGTATGCGCACGTGTATCCGTGGGGGATCTCCTTGGGCGCCTCACGTAAGAATTGGTAGTCACTAGGGTCACCACCAATCTTGTAGACGACGTATGCCGATGAACTCGGCACTCATGGTGCTGCCAACGCGAACGGCAGCGGTGGACGGGACTGGAGTGGCATCTCTCCTTGGTAAGTCCCCAGAGCTGGTCCTGACGGAGAATACCGATGGCTCATGATTTCCTGGATCACGCGCAGAGCGACACGCTCCAAAGTGTTCACCAGGCTCTCAGAATGGCGGTGCAGCGAATGAGCCACCATGAGGTTGATCTCCTGACGCAGCGACCTGGTGCGTTCTTCTGACGGGGTGGACATGTCCACTCCATCGAGCGCGCCTTCAGGTGAGAACCCTTTCCACCTGATGCCATGTGAGCGGGTTCTGTGGAAAGAGCCGATGAGGTCGGCTTCGAGGACTGCTTTGATCTCGTCATGCTTCTTCTTGAGCTCCTCAGTCAGATCCTCGTACTTGACCGGAGTGCCTTCCGCCATCTCGGATGTAGATGGCGACGCTGTTGATGTCGAAGATGGTCCCACCGGGCGTGCATGACCGGATCACCGCACCAAATAAAACCAGCCTAACCCCGTCCTTTGTCACGTCGATGCGCTCGCAGTCGTCCAAATTGATGCCTGAGAGTGGCTCTTGGCCTGATGTCTCCCAAACATTCATGCCAGCCGTTGAAACCTCGGCTGAATCATCTGCGTGGACGACTTCTACTTCATCTCCATCCCACTGTATTAGGCATTGGTGCATCGTGGATGGAATGCAACAGTTGGCGTGGATCCAATCTCTCCCTAGTAGGACAGCATAGGAGCTCTTGCTGTCGACAATAAAGAACGTCGTAGGGACGGTTTTCCTTCCTACGGTCAGATCCACGTTCAGAACACCTTGTGCGTCAGATGCTTGGCCGTTGAAATCGCTCAGTGTCACATTGGTCTTGATCAGATCCGAGCTAGAGCGTCCCAACCGACGTAGCATGGAGTATGGCATAATGTTAACTGCCGCTCCGGTGTCCACCAACATCTTGTTGACAGGATGCCCATTGATGTAGCCTCGCAAGTACAGGGCCTTCAGATGCCTGTAGCTTCTTTCTCGTGGCTTCTCAAAGATGACCGGCCGTGGGCCGCAGTCAAGTTGTGCCACAGGTGCTTCGTCTAATCCTGGAGCACTAAACTCCGTTGGAAGTACGAACACCATGTTTGTGCCAGCCGATGTCTCATCATCGGCTTTCTTTTGTCTGGGGCGCCACTCTTTCCTTTGTGGCCGACCTTCTTCGTCCAGGGTTCGCTGCATTTTAGCGGCCAGATCAGGCCGCGCCTTCCTCAACGTGTGCAGGTATAACCTTTCGGCTTCCTCCAACCCATGTAGTCGCTGAACCCTTCGCTTCTGGGAACGGCTGAGCCCATCAGGGCACCACCTTGGCCGATGATACTTGTCTTCTTCTTCATCATCGTCCTCTAGTTCCTCGAGATCTTCCACCCGAGCGGACTCAGCATGCTTGTTCCGAGGCGGGAGAGGCCCTAGACGTTTGAACACGGACACGTTAGCTGCATCCTTCTTCTTTTGTTTACATTCTGGGCAGTTGCCGATTGTGGGCAATCGGCTCATTCCTGAATCCCAGCAGTGTCTGAAGAAGGGGCAGTCCCAGTGCCTGTCCACATCGTCTTGCTCTCTCGACTTTTCCTTGGCGTGGCGATCATATCGCTCCTCGTCGCGATCATGCCGACGGTGTCTCCTGGCGTCCCTAGCCAGACGATCTTTTTCATCATCGTCGTTGTATCGCCGGCGTTGGTCGTGTTGACCCGCATACTTGTTGAGGAGGTGATCAGAGAGAGGTCGCTGATATCTTACATTCCTCACTTCTCCCTCTATGATGTAGCGCTTGCCATCGTGACGGAGCCGATCGCGTGGAGCGGCTTCCTCTGTGTCCTTGCTATGAGAGCAGCTGCCCTCATCTCCGTCCTTACCAGAGTGGTGCCCAGGCCCTACCATGTTGATATTGCACGAGAATCCTGGCTGGCACCCTTCGTGGTAAGTGCACTCCACCATGTTAACGGCGGGGAAGGGGTGTGTGTCGACCTTCATGGCGTACTGGCTGAAAATTAGCCGCCCTTGTTCTATCGCCATTTGGATCTGCTGACGCCACACCCTGCAGTCGTTGGTGGCGTGGGTGAACGTGTTATGCCACTTGCAGTATGGCTTTCCGTTCAGCTCCTGCGCCGTGGGGATCTTGTGGCCTTCGGGTACCTTTAGCTGTTTCTCCTTGAGTAAGAGGTCGAAAATTTGCTCAGCTTTGGTCACGTCGAAGTCAAACCCTTTTGGAGGACCTTGTGGCTTAACCCATTTACAGGACACGGGGCTTGCCCCCGAGTCCATTCAGCCATCGCTACCTCTTGATCTCCCGCAGCACCTTCATCTTCATCCGCCTCAACCAGGACCACCGCGCGCTTGAATTTATCCCGGTAAACATCCGGGTGGCGCTGTTCATAGGCTGACAGCCTTCGCACCATGTGCGCCAGTGAAGGGTAGTCTGCTTGGGAGGCCACGTCCTTGATCGATGATGAGAGACCCACCACTGCCAACTCGACTGCTTCTTTTTCACTTATATGAACCGAATAGCATCGGTTCCTAACGGTCCTGACGCGCTGGACGTATTCTGCCACTGTTTCCCCGCGCTTCTGTCGCACTTGTGCTAGATCGGCAATGCCAGCCTCGGAAGCCTCTGAGTGATACTGTATGTGGAACTGTTCTTCCAACTGCTTCCAAGTCCGGATTGAGTTTGGTGGCAGCGATGTGTACCACCCGAAAGCCGATCCCGTGAGGGACTGTGCGAAGAACCTCACACGCAGCTCGTCTGATGCTGAGATCGTGCCCAGCTGTGCCAAATATCGGCTCACATGCTCGATGGAGCTGGAACCATCTGATCCATTAAACTTTGTGAAATCAGGGAGCCGATATTTGGGTGGTAGCGGGATCAACTCGTACTCGTTGGGGTACGGCTTGGAATAGCCGATTGTCCTCCTTTTCGGCATCATGCCGAACTGGTCTTTCAGAATTGTACAAATCTGATCCGCGGTGATGGCTGCAGGCGTCAAACTCTGAAGATTCGCCGGGGTGGCATACTTAGCCAGCCATGCTTGCTTTTCCAGCTCTGAGCCAACTGCAGGAGCTGAGCTCTGGAGGTTTGCCGGAGTGGCGTACTTAGCTAGCCACGTCTGCTTCTCAAGATCTGTTCCCGGCGTTCCTCCTGTTTTTCCGGAGGTCCCTGCTGTCGCAGCCTGGTTCGAGAGTGCCCGAGTCATCGCAGCTCGGCACGTATGCGCACGTGTATCCGTGGGGGATCTCCTTGGGCGCCTCATGTAAGAATTGGTAGTCACTAGGGTCACCACCAATCTTGTAGACGACGTATGCCGATGAACTCGGCACTTCTGGTGCTGCCAACGCGAACGGCAGCGGTGGACGGGACTGGAGTGGCATCTCTCCTTGGTAAGTCCCCAGAGCTGGTCCTGACGGAGAATACTGATGGCTCATGATTTCCTGGATCACGCGCAGAGCGACACGCTCCAAAGTGTTCACCAGGCTCTCAGAATGGCGGTGCAGCGAATGAGCCACCATGAAGTTGATCTCCTGACGCAGCGACCTGGTGCGTTCTTCTGACGGGGTGGACAGGTCCACTCCATCGAGCGCGCCTTCAGGTGAGAACCCTTTCCACCGGATGCCATGTGAGCGGGTTACGTGAAAAGAGCCGATGAGGTCGGCTTCGAGGACTGCTTTGATCTCGTCATGCTTCTTCTTGAGCTCCTCAGTCAGATCCTCGTACTTGACCGGAGTGCCTTCCGCCATCTCATATGTAGATGGCGATGCGGTTGATGTCGAAGATGTGTCCCACCGGGCGTGCCAAAATGTGTTGCGGTCAGAAACCCACCGGCGGGCAGCGACGGGCAACACCGTAGAGCCGGGAATCTCCCAGGACTGCGGCTGGCCCTGGTCCCTCCGAGCGACGGCCCGCAAAGCCTTCGGCACGCACGTCCGATGCTGATGCAAGGGCGTGCCACCTGACCTATACCTGGTCGGGAAGGTGTTGGATGATGCCTCGCTTAGTTTCCCGCATGGCATACACGTAAACATTAAATACGAGGCTCGATCGGCTCTCGGGTTGTCCCGTGAATCGGCTCAAGGAGCCGATCCACCCATGATGCGTACGAGGTGTACGATCGGATGGTGGTCCTGCTTGATCAAGATAAAGCTAAAACGACCTACTACGATTTGGGGTTTTCACCGCATAATCGGAACATCCTACTCGTGATCGAGCCTCGCGGCCACGCACGGTGATCGTAAACCGACCCTAGACAAGGCCTAAAAACCAACACGAAGTTGATCCTCGGATCATCCTGTCTAGGGCTAGCAAACTACACCCTACGCGCCACTGGATCCTTCGACCCGTTTGTAAGGCCTAACAATGCAGATATTAAAATAATCCTTGAAGAACAAGGAGCAATCATAACGGATCGGATCTACTAAATGATGATCAAGCGGGGTGCCGCCCTTACACCCAAGATAGGTGTAAGGGCGGCTAGATGTCTAAGGGTCGCACGACGATAGCATATTATACGAAGAACAATGCTAACCCTAAAACACCTATGATAACTACGCTGCTCGCCATCAAAAAGGCTTCAGCACGAGCAACGCATGGAAGACGAATAAACTTGTGCTGCCTAGATCGCAAGATGCGATCTAGGCAGCATGGTGCTTACCCGGAAGAAACCCTCGAGACGGGGGAGTTGGCGATGCGCCGAGATTGGTTTGTGGTGAACGTGAT
Source organism: Lolium rigidum (assembly GCF_022539505.1). Lineage (NCBI taxonomy): Eukaryota > Viridiplantae > Streptophyta > Magnoliopsida > Poales > Poaceae > Lolium > Lolium rigidum. Next base: position 168,876,391 of record NC_061510.1, read on the forward strand.
TGTTGTTTATTTCATAAACCCTAGATACATATTTATAGTCCGGGGACTTTCTAATCCGAGCGTGCACCTAACCGTGCACGGGTTAAACTCTAACTTCTTAAACGACACGTATCCTACTATGTTACAGATACACGGGCAAACTAGCCCAAACTTGGTATGGAAGGCCGATTCATGTACTTCTTCTATGTATATTCTTCAAGCCCATCTCCAATCGCGGCCCACCTCTGATCCGGTCAAATTCTGGCACGCCCGGTGGGACCATCTTCGACATCAACCGCGTCGCCATCTACATCTGAGATGGCGGAAGGCACTTCGGTCAAGTACGAAGATCTGACTGAGGAGCTCAAGAAGAAGCATGACGAGATCAAAGCAGTCCTCGAAGCCGACCTCATCAGCTCTTTCCACAGAACCCGCTCACATGGCATCAGGTGGAAAGGGTTCTCACCTGAAGGCGCGCTCGATGGAGTGGACCTGTCCACCCCGTCGAAGAACGCACCGGTTCGCTGCGTCGAGAGATCAACTTCATGGTGGCTCATTCGCTGCACCGCCATTCTGAGAGCCTGGTGAACACTTTGGAGCGTGTCGCTCTGCGCGTGATCCAGGAAATCATGAGCCATCGGTATTCTCCGTCAGGACCAGCTCTGGGGACTTACCAAGGAGAGATGCCACTCCAGTCCCGTCCACCGCTGCCGTTCGCGTTGGCAGCACCAGAAGTGCCGAGTTCATTGCCATACGTCATCTACAAGATTGGTGGTGACCCTAGTGACTACCAGTTCTTACATGAGGCGCCCAAGGAGATCCCCCACGGATACACGTGCGCATACGTGCCAGACTGCAGTAACTGGGCACTCTCGAACCAGGCTGCAACAGCAGGGACTTCTGGAAAAATAGGAGGAACGTCGGGAACAGATCTTGAGAAGCAGACGTGGCTAACTAAGTACGCCACTCCGACAAACCTCCAGAGCTCAGCTCCTGCAGTTGGCTCAGAGCTGGAAAAGCAAGCATGGCTGGCTAAGTATGCCACCCCGGCGAATCTTCAGAGTTCGACGCCTGCAGCCATCACCGCGGATCAGATCTGTACAATCCTGAAGGATCAGTTCGGCATGATGCCGAAAAGGAGGACAATCGGCTATTCCAAGCCGTACCCCAACGAGTACGAGTTGATCCTGCTACCACCCAAATATCGGCTCCCTGATTTCACCAAGTTTAATGGATCAGATGGTTCCAGCTCCATCGAGCATGTGAGCCGATATTTGGCGCAGCTGGGCACGATCCCAGCATCAGACGAGCTGCGTGTGAGGTTCTTCGCACAGTCCCTCACAGGATCGGCTTTCGGGTGGTACACATCGCTGCCACCCGACTCAATCCGGACTTGGAAGCAGTTGGAAGAGCAGTTCCACATACAGTATCACTCAGAGGCTTCCGAGGCTGGCATTGCCGATCTAGCACAAATACAACAGAAGCGCGGGGAAACAGTGGCAGAATACGTCCAACGCTTCAGAACCGTCAGGAACCGATGCTATTCGGTTCATGTGAGTGAAAAAGAAGCAGTCGAGTTGGCGGTGGTGGGTCTCTCATCATCGATCAAGGACGTGGCCTCCCAAGCAGACTACCCTTCACTGGCGCACATGGTGCAGAAGCTGTCAGCATATGAACAGCGCCACCCAGATGTTTACCAGGATAAATTCAAGCGCGCGGTGGTCCTGGTTGAGGCAGATGAAGATGAAGGTGCTGCGGGAGATCAAGAGGTAGCAGTGGCTGAATGGACTCGGGGGGCAAGCCCCGTGTCCTGTAAATGGGTTAAGCCACAAGGTCCTCCAAAAGGGTTTGACTTCGACGTGACCAAAGCTGAGCAAATTTTTGACCTCTTACTCAAGGAGAAACAGCTAAAGGTACCCGAAGGCCACAAGATCCCCACGGCGCAGGAGCTGAACGGAAAGCCATACTGCAAGTGGCATAACACGTTCACCCACGCCACCAACGACTGCAGGGTGTGGCGTCAGCAGATCCAAATGGCGATAGAACAAGGGCGGCTAATTTTCAGCCAGTACGCCATGAAGGTCGACACACACCCCTTCCCGCCGTTAACATGGTGGAGTGCACTTACCACGAAGGGTGCCAGCCAGGATTCTCGTGCAATATCAACATGGTAGGGCCTGGGCACCACTCTGGTAAGGACGGAGATGAGGGCAGCTGCTCTCATAGCAAGGACACAGAGGAAGCCGCTCCACGCGATCGGCTCCGTCACGATGGCAAGCGCTACATCACGGAGGGAGAAGTGAGGAATGTAAGATATCGGCGACCTCTCTCCGATCACCTCCTCAACAAGTATGCGGGTCAACACGACCAACGCCGGCGATACAACGACGATGATGAAAAAGATCGTCTGGCTAGGGACGCCAGGAGACACCGTCGGCATGATCGCGACGAGGAGCGATATGATCGCCACGCCAAGGAAAAGTCGAGAGAGCAAGACGACGTGGACATGCACTGGGACTGCCCCTTCTTCAGACACTGCTGGGATTCAGGAATGAGCCGATTGCCCACAATCGGCAACTGCCTGAGAATGTAAACAAAAGAAGAAGGATGCAGCTAACGTGTCCGTGTTCAAACGTCTAGGGCCTCTCCCGCCTCGGAACAAGCATGCTGAGTCCGCTCGGGTGGAAGATCTCGAGGAACTAGAGGACGATGATGAAGAAGAAGACAAGTATCATCGGCCAAGGTGGTGCCCCGATGGGCTCAGCCGTTCCCGAAGCGAAGGGTTCAGCGACTACGTGGGTTGGAGGAAGCCGAAAGGTTATACCGCACACGTTGAGGAAGGCGCGGCCTGATCTGGCCGCTAAAATTCAGCGAACCCCGGACGAAGAAGGTCGGCCACAAAGGAAAGAGTGGCGCCCCGGACAAAAGAAAGCCGACGATGAGACATCGGCCGGCACAAACATGGTGTTCATCCTTCCAACGGAGTTTAGTGCTCCGAGAGTAGACGAAGCACTCGTGGCACAACTTGATCGCGGCCCACGGCCGGTCATCTTTGAGAAGCCACGAGAGAGAAGCTACAGGCATCTGAAGACCCTGTACTTGCGAGGTTACATCAATGGGCATCCTGTCAACAAGATGTTGGTGGACACCGGAGCGGCAGTTAACATTATGCCATACTCCATGCTACGTCGGTTGGGACGCTCTAGCTCGGATCTGATCAAGACCAATGTGATACTGAGCGATTTCAACGGCCAAGCATCTGACGCACAAGGTGTTCTGAACGTGGATCTGACCGTAGGAAGGAAAACCGTCCCTACGACGTTCTTTATTGTCGACAGCAAGAGCTCCTATGCTACCCGACAGAATCGGCTCGGGGGGCACCTAATCAGATGAACATGTGCGATACATGTGCAGTGAAAACATTGGGGGCCGATAGAAAAATCGGCCCGTAAAAAAAATTCTCATGAGGAACAAAGCCGATGCATAGCCATCGACTCTAGCACAACGACACAGGATCTACCAGTTGCGTGTTCAAGACACGAGGACCTCCAACTCTTTGTCAGAGGAGTTTTGGTTTCTAAAGCCGCCGGTGACCATCTGCAGTATCGGCTTTCAACGCAAGAGGGGTGATCTGCTCTGGCTGGCTCTGCATGGTAACTTTCTCAGATATGATCGAGCCCAGGTCCATTTGTCTGAATTGCATGTCCTCGTCTCTGTTTCGCCTTGACTGAGACTCGGGGGGCAGCTGATCTGGTAGATGCTCTGTTTCTAAAAGCCGATTGGAGTATCATCGGCTGGTCCTGCGTCGCAACCTTCTTCAAGGATGGTGAGTTGAGCCGACGATAGCAAGGGTCTTCCATGATGTCCACCACGTCTCAAAGTCATCAGTCGAAGAGTTGAAGGGTAGATCGTGAGGGGCCGACGCGTGGCCATCGGTTCATCGAGCATCGGCTAAATTGGCATAAAGGAAATCGGCAAAATCAAATTGGGGAACTTCTTCATTGATAAACAGGATTTCTTACAAAGAAAGAGCCGATTGCTCAAAGAAGGAAGAACAAAAGAAGGGTCTGTTGACCAATCTACTACTACTAGGCCTACACTAGTAGATCCTAGTCTACGGGCCGTCGCTGCCCTCGTCGTCGTCCTCGGAGCTCTCATCGGCACTACTGCCGGTGGGGTCCTCGTCGCTGCTCCCGTAGCCCTCTACGGGAGCTTCAGCCTCCTCGTCATCATCGCTGTCGTCGTCGTCCCACCACATGCGGAGGCGTTTCGCTGGCGGGTAGCCCTCGAGGGAGTCGTCGTCGTCTTCCTCCTCCTCTTCTTCAGAAGAGGGGCAGCCGTCCCAGGGGAACAAGTCATCCTCGCTTTCCGATTCCAGTTCCCCATCGGCGAGGAACTGGAGATCTTCATCCCCGCTGGTCAAGGACTTGTCGTCCTCGGACCAGACGGAGGAGGCGTGGTCCTCCTGGTCCCATTCTTCTGGTGCGCGTATGTCCTCCGGCGTCTCGCGGGAGGAGGAAGACCGATAGGAAAGACCGGAAGAGGAAGAGGAGGAAGAAGACATGGTGGCGCGAGGAGGTTTTTTGGGTGCTAATGCGAAGAGGATGAGGGAGAAGCAAACTGTTTGGAACGGTTAAATAAAAGGGGATATAGTGGAGATTCAATGCCACAGCAGTTTCCGAGGAAGTGGTGCCCAACAGAAAAAAAATATTGTCAGGCCACGCGGAGAAGTGGAGGAGGCAAGGCATCATGATCAAGGATACTGCGGCGGTTTCTGCTCTGCCACGACATGACCCGACGAAGGAAAAGCATAATGATTTTGGAAATGTCATTTCCAAAACCAGGGGGCATGTGTTATCACCGGAATTTGACCGGATCAGAGGTGGGCCGCGATTGGAGATGGGCTTGAAGAATATACATAGAAGAAGTACATGAATCGGCCTTCCATACCAAGTTTGGGCTAGTTTGCCCGTGTATCTGTAACTTAGTAGGATACGTGTCGTTTAAGAAGTTAGAGTTTAACCCGTGCACGGTTAGGTGCACGCTTGGATTAGAAAGTCCCCCGGACTATAAATATGTATCTAGGGTTTATGAAATAAACAACAATCACGTTCACCACAAACCAATCTCGGCGCATCGCCAACTCCCCCGTCTCGAGGGTTTCTTCCGGGTAAGCACCATGCTGCCTAGATCGCATCTTGCGATCTAGGCAGCACTACGTTTATTCGTCTTCCATGCGTTGCTCGTATCGAAGCCTTTTTGATGGCGAGCAACGTAGTTATCATAGATGTTTTAGGGTTAGCATTGTTCATCATATCATATGCTATCGTCGTGCAACCCTTAGGCATCTAGCCGCCCTTACGCCTATCTTGGGTGTAAGGGCGGCACCCGCTTGATCATTGTTTAGTAGATCCGATCCGTTATGATTGCTCCTTGTTCTTCAAGGATTAGTTTAATATCTGCATCGTTAGGCCTTACAAACGGGTCGAAGGATCCAGTGGCGCGTAGGGTGTAGTTTGCTAGCCCTAGACGGGATGTTCCGAGGATCAACTTCGTGTTGGTTTTTAGGCCTTGTCTAGGGTCGGTTTACGATCACCGTGCGTGGCCGCGGGGCTCGATCACTTGTAGGATGTTCCGATTATACGGTGAAAACCCCAAATCGTAGTAGGTCGCTTTAGCTTTATCTTGATCAAGCAGGACCACCATCTGATCGTACACCTCGTACGCATCATGGGTGGATCGGCTCTTTGAGCCGATTCACGGGATAACTCTGAGAGCCGATCGAGGCTCGTATTTAATGTTTACGTGTATGCCATGCAGGAAACTAAGCGAGGCATCATCCAACACCTTCCCGACCAGGTATAGGTCAGGTGGCACGCCCTTGCATCAGCATCGGACGTGCGTGCCGAAGGCTTTGCGGGCCGTCGCTCGGAGGGACCAGGGCCAGCCGCAGTCCTGGGAGATTCCCGGCTCTACGGTGTTGCCCGTTGCTGCCCGCCGGTGGGTTTCTGACCGCAACACACATCTCTAAAGTTATAAAGTTCTTACAAAAACTTGCTAAAAGTCCCAATGCTAGTGCTATAAATTTGGCCTTTACAAAACATATTACAATGCTCTCATAAAAGCTAGAGAGGAGAAACTAAAACTTGAAAGTTCTATTCCTAGGAAGTTAGAAGATGGTTGGGAGCCCATCATTAAGATGAGGGTCAATGATTTTGATTGTAATGCTTTATGTGATCTTGGTGCAACTATTTCTATTATGCCTAAGAAAATCTATGATATGCTTGACTTGCCACCATTGAAAAATTGTTATTTGGATGTTAATCTTTCTGATAATGCTATAAAGAAACCTTTGAGGAGGATTGATAATGTTCGCATTATGGTTAACAATAACCTTGTCCCCATTGATTTTGTTGTCTTGGATATTGAATGCAATGCATCTTGTCCCATTATATTGGGAAGACCTTTTCTTCGAACTGTTGGTGCTACCATTGATATGAAGGAAGGTAATATTAAATATCAATTTTCTCTCAAGAAATGTATGGAACACTTCCCTAGAAAGAGAATGAAGTTACCTTATGATTCTATTATTAGAACAAATTATGATGTTGATGCTTCATCTCTTGATAATACTTGATTCACACTTTACGCGCCTAGCTGAAAGGCGTTAAAAAAAGCGCTTATGGGAGACAACCCATTATTTTACTTCTGCACTTTGTTTTATATTTGAGTCTTGGAAGTTGTTACTACTGTAGCAACCTCTCCTTATCTTTATTTTATTGCATTGTTGTGCCAAGTAAAGTCTTTGATAGTAAAGTCAATACTAGATTTGGATTACTGCGCAGAAACAGATTTCTTACTGTCACGAAATTGAGCAGCCCCTTCTGTAGGAAATTTAGAAAAATCTGCCAATTTACGTGCGTGATCCTCAGATATGTACGCAACTTTCATTCAATTTGAGCATTTTTATCTGAGCAAGTTAAGTGCCCCAGAAAAATTCGTCTTTACGGACTGTTCTGTTTTGACAGATTCTGCCTTTTATTTCGCATTGCCTGTTTTGCTATGTTTGATGGATTTCTTTGTTCCATTAACTTTCAGTAGCTTTGTGCAATGTCCAGAAGTGTTAAGAATGATTATGTCACCTCTGAATATATGAATTTTCAATTATGCACTAACCCTCTAATGAGTTTGTTTTGAGTTTGGTGTGGAGGAAGTTTTCAAGGGTCAAGAGAGGAGGATGATACAATATGATCAAGAAGAGTGAAAAGTCTAAGCTTGGGGATGCCCCTGATACGTCTCCGACGTATCGATAATTTCTTATGTTCTATGCCATATTATTGATGATACCTACATGTTTTATGCACACTTTATGTCATATTAGTGCATTTTCTGGAACTAACCTATTAACAAGATGCCGAAGTGCCAGTTCCTGTTTTCTGCTGTTTTTGGTTTCAGAAATCCTAGTAACGAAATATTCTCGGAATTGGAAGAAACGAAGACCCAGGGTCCTATTTTTCCACGGAGCTTCCAGAAGACCGAAGAACACACGAAGTGGGGCCACGAGGTGGCCAAGCTATAGGGCGGCGCGGCCCAAGCCCTGGCCGCGCCGACCTATAGTGTGGGCCCCTCGTTAGCCCCCGACTCTGCCCTTCCGCCTACTTAAAGCCTCCGTCGCGAAAACCCTGAGGCGAAAAACCACGATACGGAAAACCTTACTGAGACGCCGTCGCCGCCGATCCCATCTCGGGGGATTCTGGAGATCTCCTCCGGCACCCCTGCCGGAGAGGGATTCATCTCCCGGAGGACTCTACACCGCCATGGTCGCCTCCGGAGTGATGAGTGAGTAGTTCACCCCTGGACTATGGGTCCATAGCAGTAGCTAGATGGTTGTCTTCTCCTCATTGTGCTTCATTGTTGGATCTTGTGAGCTGCCTAACATGATCAAGATCATCTATCTGTAATTCTATATGTTGTGTTTGTCGGGATCCGATGGATAGAGAATACCATGTCATGTTAATTATCAAGTTATTATACATGTGTTGTTTATGATCTTGCATGCTCTCCGTTTCTAGTAGAGGCTCTGGCCAAGTTTTTACTTTTAACTCCAAGAGGGAGTACTTATGCTCGATAGTGGGTTCATGCCTGCATTGACACCTGGGGAGTGACGAGAAACCCCTAAGGTTGTGTTGTCTTGTTGCCACTAGGGATAAAACATTGGCGCTATGTCCGAGGATGTAGTTGTTGATTACATTACGCACCATACTTAATGCAATTGTCTGTTGTTAGCAACTTAATACTGGAGGGGTTCGGATGATAACTTCGAAGGTGGAATTTTTAGGCATAGATGCAGTTGGATGGCGGTCTATGTACTTTGTCGTAATTCCCAATTAAATCTCACTATACTTATCATGTCATGTATGTGCATTGTTATGCCCTCTCTATTTGTCAATTGCCCGACTGTAATTTGTTCACCCAACATGCTTTTATCTTATGGGAGAGACACCTCTAGTGAACTGTGGACCCCGGTCCATTCTTTAATACTGAAATACAAATCTGCTGCAATACTTGTTTTACTTGTTTTCTCTGCAAACAATCATCTTCCACACAATACGGTTAATCCTTTGTTACGACAAGCCGGTGAGATTGACAACCTCACTGTTTCGTTGGGGCAAAGTACTTTGGTTGTGTTGTGCAGGTTCCACGTTGGCGCCGGAATCTCCGGTGTTGCGCCGCACTACATCCCGCCGCCATCAACCTTCAACGTGCTTCTTGGCTCCTCCTGGTTCGATAAACCTTGGTTTCTTTCTGAGGGAAAACTTGCTGCTGTGCGCATCATACCTTCCTCTTGGGGTTTCCCAACGAACGTGTGAAATACACGCCATCACCCCCGTGGTTCATCCCTGCATATTTTAAGAAGACTCAAGCATCTAAGCTTGGGGATGCCCAAGGCATCCCTTCTTCATCGACAACTTATCAGGTCACCTCTAGTGAAACTATATTTTTATTCCGTCACATCTTATGTGCTTTACTTGGAGCGTCTGTTTGTTTTTGTTTTTGTTTGAATAAAATTGGATCCTAGCATTCCTTGTTTGGGAGAGAGACACGCTCCACTGTTTCGTATGAACACATATGTTCTTAGCTTTATTCTTAATGTTCATGGCGAAGGTTGAAACTGCTTCGTTCATTGTTATATGGTTGGAAACAGAAAATGCTGCAAGTGGTAAATGGTATAATGTCTTGAATAATTTGATACTTGGCAATTGTTGTGCTCATATAGATCATGTTTAAGCTCTTGCATCATGTACTTTGCACCCATTAATGAAGAACTACATAGAGCTTGTTAAAATTTGGTTTGCATGATTGGTCTCTAGAGTCTAGATATTTTCTGGTTAAGGTGTTTGAACAACAAGGAAGACGATGTAAAGTCTTATAATGCTTGCAATATGTTCATATGTGAGTTTTGCTGCACCGTTTTATACTTGAGTTTGCTTCAAACAATCTTGCTAGCCTAGCCTTGTATTGAGAAGAATTCTTCTCGTGCATCCAAATCCTTGAGCCAAAAACCATGCCATTTGTATCCACCATACCTACCTACTACATGGTATTTCTCTGCCATTCCAAAGTAAATTACTTGAGTGCTACCTTTAAAAATTTCATCCTTTGTCTTTGCAATATGTAGCTCATGGGAAAATAGCCTTAAAAACTATTGTGGTGAAGAATATGTAGCTATGTATCTTATTTCTTAATAAGTTGCTTGTTGAGCGGTAACCATGTTTCTGGGGACACCATCAACTATTACACCTTTGTTGAATATCATGTGAGTTGCTATGCATGTTCGTCTTGTCTGAAGTAAGGGCAATTTTCATGATCAAATGGTTTGAGTATGCATATTGTTAGAGAAGAACTTTGGGCCGCTAACTAAAGCCATGAATCATGGTGGAAGTTTCAGTTTGGAAAATTAAACCTCAATCTCTTATGAGAATATTATTTGTTGTTGAATGCTTATGCATTAAAGAGGAGTCCATTATCTGTTGTCTATGTTGTCCCGGTATGGATGTCTAAGTTGAGAATAATCAAAAACGAGAAATCATCTGCGATCTTTCTCCTTAGACCTTTGTACAGGCGGCATAGAGGTACCCCTTTGTGACACTTGGTTGAAACATATGTTATGCAATGATAATCCATGTTAATCCAAGCTAATTAGGACAAGGTGCGAGCACTATTGGTATTCTAAGGATGAGGCTTGCAACTTATAGGATGTCTTATACATAACACATATGATTTATTACTACCGTTGACAAAATTGTTTCTATGTTTTCAAAATGAAAAGCTCTATCACAAAAATAGTAATCCATGCTTCCCTCTGCGAAGGGCCTATCTTTTACTTTATTTTTGAGTCAGTTTACCTACTTCTTTCTATCTTAGAAGCAAACACTTGTATGAACTGTGTGCATTGATTCTTACATGTTTACCTATTGCACTTGTTATATTACTTTGTGTTGACAATTATCCATGAGATATACATGTTGAAGTTGAAAGCAACCGCTGAAACTTATATCTTCCTTTGTGTTGTTTCAAAGCTTTCTACTAAGAATTTATTGCTTTATGAGTTAAATCTTATGCAAGTCTTATTGATGCTTGTCTTGAAAGTATTATTCATGAAAAGTCTTTGATATATGATTCATTTGTTTATTCATTGTCTTTACCATTGCTTCGAATCACTGCATTCATCTCATATGCTTTACAATAGTATTGATAAAGATTATGATAGCATGTCACTTCAGAAATTATCCTTGTTATCGTTTACCTATTCGAGGGCGAGTAGGAACTAAGTTTGGGGATGCTTGATACGTCCCAAACGTATCTATAATTTCTTATGTTCCATGCTACTTTTATGATGATACTCACATGTTTTATACACACTTTATGTCATTATTATGCATTTTCCGGCACTAACCTATTGACGAGATGCCGAAGAGCCAGTTGTTGTTTTCTTCTATTTTTGGTTTCAGAAATCCTACAAAGGAAATATTCTCGGAATTGGACGAAATCAACGCCCAGGGTCTTATTTTTCCACGAAGCTTCCAGAAGACCGGAGGGGATACGAAGTGGGGCCACGAGGTGGCCAGACCATAGGCCGGCGCGGCCAGGGAGGGGCCCGCGCCGCCCTGTGGTGTGGGGCCCCCGTGCCTCTTCCGACTCCGCCCTTCCGCCTACTTGAAGCCTTCGTCGCGAAAACCCCAGTACCGAGAGCCACCATACGGAAAACCTTCCAGATACGTCGCCGCCGCCAATCCCATCTCGGGGGATTCAGGAGATCGCCTCTGGCACCCTGCCGGAGAGGGGAATCACCTCCCGGAGGTCTCTTCATCACCATGATCGCCTCCGGATCGATGTGTGAGTAGTTCACCCCTGGACTATGGGTCCATAGCAGTAGCTAGATGGTTGTCTTCTCCTCATTGTGCTATCATGTTAGATCTTGTGAGCTGCCTATCATGATCAAGATCGTCTATTTGTAATGCTGCATGTTGTGTTTGTTGGGATCCGATGAATATGGAATACTATGTCAAGTTGATTATCAATCTATCATATATGTGTTGTTTATGTTCTTGCATGCTCTCCGTTGCTAGTAGAGGCTCGGCCAAGTTGATACTTGTGACTCCAAGAGGGAGTATTTATGCTCGATAGTGGGTTCATGCCTCCATTGAATGCAGGACAGATGACAGAAAGTTCTAAGGTTGTGGATGTGCTGTTGCCACTAGGGATAAAAAATCATGCTTTCTCTAAGGATATTTGTGTTGATTACATTACGCACCATACTTCATGCAATTGTCTGTTGTTTGCAACTTAATACTGGAAGGGTTTCGGATGATAACCTGAAGGTGGACTTTTTAGGCATAGATGCATGCTGGATAGCGGTCTATGTACTTTGTCGTAATGCCCTGATTAAATCTCATAGTAGTCATCGTGATATATGTATGTGCATTGTTATGCCTTCTTTATTTGTCAATTGCCCAACTGTATATTGTTCACCCAACATGCTATTTCTTATCGGAGAGACACCACTAGTGAACTGTGGACCCCGGTCCATTCTTTACATCTGAAATATAATCTACTGCAAACTCTGTTCTTTACTGTTCTTCGCAAACAAACATCATCTTCCACACTATACATCTAATCCTTTGTTTACAGCAAGCCGGTGAGATTGACAACCTCACTGTTACGTTGGGGCAAAGTACTTTGATTGTGTTGTGTAGGTTCCACGTTGGCACCGGAATCCCTGGTGTTGCGCCGCACTACACTCCGCCACCAACAACCTTCACGTGTTCCTTGACTCCTACTGGTTCGATAACCTTGGTTTCTTACTGAGGGAAAACTTGCTGCTGTACACATCACACCTTCCTCTTGGGGTTCCCAACGGACGTGTGCTTTACGCGTATCACACGCTGAGGTGTCTCCAGTATTTCAATGGTTATCACACAACAAGCAACTTAAAAGAGCTACGGTTACACAAGGAACAAACGCTAGGCACAATAATCATTTTTTACTACTTTCCCATGAGCAACAAAAATATAATACTTTGAAATTTAAAGGTAGCACAAGAGCAAACTACTATAGAATGGCAATGAAATACCACATATAGGTAATGGTGGACACTTTGGCATATTTGGTTTTTGGTGGTTGGATGCATGAATAAAATACTCATACAAATGGAGGCTAGAAAAAGACCGGGTGTGACCAACTAAGAGAGCATAATGGCCATAATCATGCACAGCGACAAAATATATTAATAAAAGTATAAAGTGATACACAAGCTGCAAACTAAATGATCATAGAGGCAATAATTGATTGGAATGTAGTCATAACATGTTGCAAAACATGTGCCAAGTCGACCCAAATAAAAACATTCGCAGGAGAATATATACCACCATATTATGCTTTTCTATTGTATGCTAAAAACAATGCATGAAACCTTCAATGGCACAATAAACACTCTCAGTATTTGAGACTAAACATAATGAAAACATAGTTAACAAGCTCATCATGAGAATAACATCTAACAAGATATGTAAAAATAACTATGCCACGGCCTAAAAATGCTTCCATTTGCATCACATACATATAAAACTTTTTCATGCTTCCAACGCCAACCAAATGAAACCAAACAACTCTCATATATGAAAAACAAGTAAATGTCCAGAGAGCTATTTAAACTAAAATAAATGTAAAAGTGGAGCGTGTCTCTCTCCAACGCAAAATGCATAACATTGGAGCGTGTCTCACTCCAAAATAAACATGCAAAACAGCGGGGCGTGTCTCACTCCAAAGTAAATATGCAAAGCGGTGGAGTGTGTCTCACTCAAAAGTAAACTTGAATGATGGGATCCAACTTTATTGAAAGTAAACACACAGCAAAAAGTAAATACGCTCCAAGGATAACACATATCACATGAAGGAATAAAAATATAGCGTGTTGAAAAATGACCTGGTGCTTTTTGTGGATGAAGAGGGGTTGCCTTGGGCATCCCCAAGCTTTGACGCTTGTACTTCTTGGATATTTCTTGGGGGTCCAGGGGACATCCCCAAGCTTGAGATCTTGTCCATGCTTCATCTTATTGCATCATTCTTCTCTCCCTACACTTGAAAACTTCCTTCACACAAAACTTAGCACAATTGATTAGCAACATTAGTGCAAATAAAAATATATTTCAAACCAGCAAGGCTTTAGTAATGGCACATATCAAACACTTATTTTAACATATTCTACTGTAGCTACTTCTTCCCAAATCTCTTTTTCACAAAACAACTCAAAAAGACGAAGAATAAGACGCAAATGCAAAACATGGCAGAAATCTGTCAAAACAGACCAGCATGCAGAAATCGAAATTAAAGAAATAGTTCTGTTGCTCAGATCGAAAAATGCTAAACTAACTAAAGTTAGCTAACATACTGGGGCATAAGCACAAAAATTTTAAGCTCAAAATTACGTTATGGCGATTTTTAAGAATGTTTTTCGTGACCAGCATAGAATCTGTTTCAGAATTGCAAATACCCCAAACACTGCTTTCTTTCTATTAGAGGCTACCCTTGGCTCAAAAACGAAATAAAAATGATAAGGAGAGGTTATTACGGTAGTAATAACTTCCAAGACTCAACAAAGCAAAAAATAACAGAAATAAAACATGGGTTGTCTCCCATAAGCGCTTTTCTTTAACGCATTTGAACTAGGCGCAGAAAGGGTGCAAATCAAGTATTATCAAGAGGTAAAGCATCAAGATCGATTACTTCTTACAAAACACCATTTGTATCATCAAGTACCTTAGACACCTCTGAAGATTCAACATGCAATTTACTCTTAGTTGCACAAAAAGTTTTATCAAATTTAAACATATCACGGGTTTTTGGTTTGGGTGCCTTAGGGACATATATAAATTTTTGTTCTTTCCCAACAAAAGCTCTCTCCTTTGAAACCAAGAGAAGAAAAAGTTAAACTCAAAGTTTCCATAGGTTCTTCAAGTTTACCAATTCTAATAGTTCTATCATCATTTGCAATGCTACCCTCCAAAACAGCAATTTTTTTATTGATTCCTCCTATCAGCTCATTAGTATGGATATCATCAAAAAGTAAATTGGGCAAACTTTTCTCTATAGAATCTAGTCTTTTTACCACCTCTTCTAAAGTGATCTCAGTTTTAGCAACATTAATGGGAGGACTTCCTACTAAACTTTCAATTAAAACATAGGCTTCCGAAGCGGAAGCACATAGTAAATTACCAACAATAAGAGTATCTGGAACATATCTATTCCAAGTAGAAATAGCAACATAGAAATTCCTAAGAAGAATCATAGTAGAATATTTCTTAGTACATCTATGATGAGCATCACATATTCTATACCAAGCATCTTTCAAACTTTCACCCCCTTGTTGCTTAAAAGTACGAACCTCAACTTCAGGGACATTCATTTGGCAAAGTAAAGTAAACAACACAAATAAAAACTATACTAATTTGTTTGGATTTTCGATATAAAATGCAAACAAGATAAAAATAAAGTATGCAAGCAAAACAATAACAAAGTAAAAGAGTTGAGAGTGAGAGACTCCTCTCGCAGAAGAGATGCTTTTCTCCCCGGCAACGACGCCAGAAAAAGTCTTGCTGAGCGCGGAGTTGATGAAGGATAATTTATGCGCAACATTGAGTGGAACCACAAGAGGAAGGTATGATGAGCACAGCAGGAAGTTTTCCCTCAGTAAGAAACCAAGGTTTATCGACCAGTAGGAGAAAAACGTTCTCTCCCAAGGTGTTGCGAACCAACTCGTGGTAGGGCGCACTGCCGGCATGAGCAGCAACGTGGAGACCTGCACACAAACAACCAAGTACTTTGTCCCCAACTTTCAGCGAGGTTGTCAAGCTCACTGGTTTTGCTGAAAACAAAGGATTAAACGAACCGTGTGGAAAAAGAATTGTTTGCAGAGAACAAAACAGGAAAATGTTGTAGAAGATTGCAATTAAAAGAAGAAGGACCGGGGTCCACAGTTCACTAGAGGCGCCTCACCAATAAAATAAATATGCTGGGTAAACAAATTACATATGGGCAATTGACAAACAGATATTCTACGCTAATGGTTTGTGCAGAATACATGCTATGAAAGTATGCCGGCATTACAACAATATACATAGACCGTAAACCAACTGCATCTATGACTAATAATCCACCTTCAGGATTGCATCCGCGACACCCTCCAGTATTAAGTTGCAAGCAACGGACTATCGCTTTAAGCAATGAAACTACCCTTGAATAGAACACTGCTATTTTCTCCCTAGTAGCAACAGCACATCTACAACCATAGAGAACAAGGTCACTCCCCATGGTTAAATAGAGGCATGAACCCACTATCGAGCATAAATACTCCCTCTTGAAGTCGCTAGCATCTACTTGGCCAGAGCATCTACTATAAACAAAGAGCATGCAAGATCATAATAACATAATACATAATATCAACCAAAGCAATCTCTCTATAAATCGGATCCACATCAAACCAACATGTAGCAATTACAAATAGATGATCTTGATCATGTTAGGCAGCTCACAAGATCTATACATGAAGCACAACAAGGAGAGGACAACCATCTAGCTACTGCTATGGACCCATGGTCCCGTGGAGGACTACAAACGCATCACCTAGGATGAAGACATGGTGATGTAGAGGCCTCCGGCGGTGATTTCCCTCTCCGGCAGGGTGCCGGGATGGACTCAGAACCCTCCCGAACTAGGGTTTTGGTTGACGGCGGCGTCGGAACTTTTCGTGGATGGAGGCTCTGGTCCCTTGGGTTTTCCTGATACGAGGAATAAATAGGCGGAAGGGCGGAGCAAACGAGGCGACGAGGCGCCAGTACATGGGCCATGCGCGGCCAAGGGTGGGGCCGCGCCTGCCCTATGTACTGCCACGTGGCAGTTCTCCTGCGCGTGTCCTTCTGGCTCCGTGTTTGTCCCGGAAAAATAAGACTCTGGGCTTTTGTTTCGTCCAATTCCGAGAAACTTTCATGTACAACTTTTCTGAAACAGAAAAACGGCAGAAAACAGGAACTAGCACTACGACACTGCGTTAATAGGTTAGTCCCAGAAAATGCTAAAAAGTGTGGAAAGTGCACATAAAACATATAAGAATTGTAACAAAACAAGCATGGAGCATCAAAAATTATAGATACGTTTGGGACGTATCACTGAACCAAGTGGATTTGTTATTTTGATTGCACTAATGCTGCTAATGAGAATTTTGTGAAGTTTTGTATGAAGGAAGTTTTCAAGTGTAGGGAGAGAAGAATGATGTGATGAGATGAAGGATGGACAAAAGCTCAAGATTGGGGATGCCCATGTCACCCCAAGAAATATCCAAGTGGTACAAGCGTCAAAGCTTGGGGATGCCCAAGGCATCCCCTCTTCATCAACAAAGTGTCATATGCTATGTGTTGTTTTTGGAGCATTTTTTGTTTTTGTTTTTAGTTTCCTTTAGTTTTGTTTGCTGTAGCATATGGTTGGACCCCAACATATTTGTTTTGGAGAGAGACACACTCCATTTTAATTGCATAGAACACTCTAGTTTTCACTTTTATTGTTCTGTGAGTGTTCTTTTTTGCTAGTACTGCGTTTAGCTCTTGGTTTTCCACTCGTATTATGTTCAGAGCTTGTTTGTTTTCTTTATTTAGGTATGATTAGCTCTCTGGTCCTTATGGATTTATTATCTATGAGAGTTGTTTCAAATAAGTTGATTGGTGTTGGAGACAAGTAAAATGTTTCATGCTTATAGTGATACAGAATGAAGCTTGTTTAGACTGTAGCATAGACTTTGGCATGTCATGTTGGATGTTATTCTTATCATATGCTTAGCAGTTATTGTTGTAGCATGACTTGTCTCAAATAGGTGAGAGTGCTTAACGTACCATTGAAAGAATTATGTGTTGTTTCCATCATAAAAAGCATAATATTATGGTATTCTCCTCTCATGCTTTATTGGGTCGACTTAGCACATGCTTAGACCATGTTATGACTACAAACCAGTCACCTTAGGCCTCTATGATCATTTAGTTTTTGACTTGTAATATCACTTTATGCTTTGATTAATAATGTTTTGTCGCCATGCATGATTATGGCTATTATTGCTCTCTTAGTTGGTCGCTCCCAGTCTTTTGCTAGCATTCACCTGTACAGAGTATGAACTCTACTCGTGCATCCAACTACCAAAAACAAAAGTTGGCAATTGTGTCCACCATACATATCTATATGTGGTATTTCACCGCCACTACAAAGTGAATTTCTTATGTGCTACCTTTAAACCTTCAAACATTATTACCTATTTTTGTGTTTTGTTTTAGCTCATGAGGAAGTATTGAATGGATTATTGTATTTTCATGACTTCATTCCGTGACTAGCATGAATAATGTGATGGTCCTTAATATTGCAAAAAGAATAAGGCAACTTGGTGCCCAGTCCACACAAAATATAAAATAAACAAATAAACAAATAAAGCACCGCAAATTATGTACTGAACACATCCTAAATAATTGTGTACAAATGGAGAACTACATGGGAGCCGCTCTTGACGTCACTATATGAAAGTATGATAGATCATTTGATGCCATTCGTTGACATAGACATGCATACCTCTCAAAATATATTTTCAACACCTCTATTGCATTCAAAATAAAAAGCTCTAGCACATGAGTAATCTTGCTTCCCTCTGCGCAAGGCGTTTCTATTACTTTTATGTTGAATCTTCAACTTCTTACTTTATGCACCAATTAAGAGAGCATAGTTGTCATTCTAAGTAGAATGTGCATAGTCCCAAAATTTATTATTGATTCATTCATGATTATGTTATTGCTTGTTCTCAAATTATCTGTATCTAGTCACCCTTTAAACTTTAAAGGTGTCTTGGCATTTATGTTTTGTTGCTTCATAAAGGAAAAAATGAATACCACTTTGCTATGTTTTTGCTATGCCCAAAAATAAACAGTTGCTTTCAGTGCATTATTATTCATGATCTTTTGTCTGAGTTACTTCTCTTGTTATAACATAGTTGCTAAGTTCTATTGTTAGAATTATATCTATCATGCCTATGTTTAGAGTACTTTGATCCCAGCTCGCAATGCTTTTACAATAACTTCATCAAGATTGCGTTGGCTTCATGTCACCTCAAAAATTATTTTTGTTAACACTTACCTACTCAAGGACTAGCAGTAGTTAAGCTTGGGGATGCTGATACGTTGCAAACGTATCCATAATTTTTTATGCTCCATGTTTGTTTTACATCAATTTGTATATGTTTTGTCTACACTTCGTGGAACTTTTATACATTTTCCGAAACTAACCTATTGACAAGATGCCACAGTGCCAGTTCCTGTTTTTTGCTATTTTTGTATTTCAGAAAAGTTGTACAGGAAATATTCTCGGAATTGGGCGAAACAAAAGCCAATCCTCCTATTTTTCCCGAAACTAAGATGAAGTCCAGAGCAGAGACAGAGGAGGGACAGGGAGAGGCCACACCTGCCCTTGGCGCGGCCACCTGACTACATCATGGGGTGGTGTGGGGCCTCCTGGCGCCCACCGACCTCGCCCTTCCGCCTATAAATTGCCTTCAACGCAAAAACCCTAAATGATCCAGCCTCCATCCACGAAAAGTTCCATCGCCGCCGCCATCGTCCAGACAAGTTTCGGGCGTCAGAAGTTCCTATTCTGGCACCCTGCCGGGATGGGGATTGACCCCCGGAGCCATCTCCATCGACTCCATCGCCTCCACTTTGACTCCATGATAGTTTGTGAGTAGTTCCCCCATGGACTACGGGTTCTCGGTTGTAGCTAGTTGGTACTCTCTCTCCCATGTACTTCAATACAATGATCTCATGAGTTGCTTTACATGATTGAGATCCATATGATATAATCGGTGTTGTGTTTGTTGGGATCTGATAAATTATGGAATTTTCATCATATTGTTCATCATATTATCATACTATTGTTTATTTAAGATCTTGCATGCTCTATGGTACTTGTAGTTACCCTGATCAAGTAGTTGCATGTATCTCCAAGAGGGAGTATTTATGCTCGATAGTGGGTTCATGACTCTAGTAATCTGGAAGAGTAACAATAACTTCTAAGATTATAGATGTGTTGTTGCTACTAGGGAGAAAACAACAATGTTTTGTCTAAATATAATTCTATTGTTTACTTTACACACATTGCTTAATGCGATAATCTGTTGCTTGCAACTTAATACTGGAAGGGGTTCGGATGATAACCTGAAGGTGGATTATTAGTCATAGACACAGTTGTATTATGGTCTATGTATTATGTTGTAATGCCAAATTAAATACTACAATAAACTTTATCTTATCATAGCATGGTTGTCATGCCCTCACAATTATCAATTTCCCAACTGTAATTTGTTCACCCAACACATGTTATTTGGACAGTTACCACTAGTGTAGATAGCTGGGAACCCCGGTCCTTCTGTCATCATCATGGCTTTACAGTTTTATTTTCTGGTGCCATTGCCTCTGTGTTACTGCTACGACTGATGTGTTACTATTGCTATTGCTCTCATATTACTGCTGCCTTCACATCACCCCTATTACTAGTGCTTTTCCAGGTGCAGCTGAATTGACAACTCCGCTTTTAAGGCTTATAAATATTCTTTGTCTTCCCTTGTGTCAAATCAATAAATTTGGGTTTTATTCTCAAAGACTGTTGCGATCCCCTATACTTGAGGGTCATCACACATCGGTGGAGCATCTCCCAAAAAGAAAGCGCGTCGGGGAGAAGCTCCCGAAATAGTGCTTGTATGCGAGCACCTCCATTGCCCATATGACAGAGCATTGGACGCCGGCGGCGGTGGACATGCCGATTGAGAAGAAAGTGGAAGAGTGAGGCCAGAGGGAAAAAGTTGCAGATAATCCCTCGATTTCTTATGGAATGAATCTATTTTGATAGGAAGGCTAGTAAAGATGGCATATGAAGATAGGGCGACAGAACATTTTCATTCCGTTTCTTTGATTGAGAGAAGGATAAAGCAGAAAAAAGACTTTACTAAAATTCAGTTTGCTTTTTTTCCTTCCTGGGATATGGAATGTCATCAAATTAAGTAGATGAGATGCCAAATATAGGCATGAGTTATTTCGCCAAGCAAAGCTTTGTGTTCTGAAGGTAAAGAAAGGCGGTAAACCTCATTAAAAAGAGTGAAATGCATAAGCACCTCCTGTCACTCGGGTTTTCAAAAGTAAATTTAATGTGTAAGCACCTTGCCTCTTTTAGGGAAGGCTATTTACCAAGTGAGTTTGCGAAACATGCAACGAAAAGTAAGAATAATTTTAAATCCCATTGCATCTAGATTCAACTTTTTTCAAACTAGCAAATGCACTTTGAGATCCAACAATGGATCGGCTTGACCCATTTCCCATCTAGGGAAGAAAGAGTACCTAGATCTGCATCTACTAAATATGCCCTCAAATTCGTGTTATGATCCGGTCTTTCCCAAAGCTAGGGCTTCTACTCCAATTCTTTGCGGGAAAGGCCATGTTAGGCCGTGTGGTCGATGCCTTGGGAGTACCTATTGATGGAAAGGGGGCTCTAAGCTCATCTCTTTTGACTATTGTCGACTGCCACGATAGCCTCACTTATCATAATCGTGGTTAACTCATTGAGGTCGGGTCTTACGAGAGACTGGTTGTAGCTTGTCAAACTGTTACTCTTAACCAATGGTTTTCTGTCAAAAAAATAAATGCTGGTGGTTTTTGGTTAACCTAGCCTCAGTTATCGTGGGTTTTCTAAATTTTCTCAAGCTGATGACAACGGATCATGGAGAACTGGGAACTATAACGGCGACGAAATGTCGGCCAAGTTTTGGGCGAGCGGAGGGGAGAAAACGTATGTTTATCTTTTTCTCTGGAGGAGGTGGAAAAGATCATGTGTTGGACGATCTCAAGAAGATACAGAGGGGGTTGATGTACGTTTGTTTGCACTTGGATTACGTGCTTCTATTGTGAATAATAATCCTTAAGATAATCTTAAGTAGCAAAGAGGAACATGAAATGTTTGTTTTGGAAATTTGTCAGCACCCCCTCAATTTATATATATAAGGCCACAAACTCATATTTCAGATACTAAAAAAATAGCCAGCTACTACCTCCATTTCAATGAATATAGCTTTTGTTTTTCCTAAAAGTCAAACTACAAAATATTAGCTCAACTTTCTAGATAAATATAGGTCTTATTCATTGGAAAGGAGTAGTAATAAATATGTGAAAATTCTCTCGTATGTTATCCCAATTAAATATATTGCATGTGGTGTCTTTTCTCTATGCCTTCATGCTACTTTTACATTAATAAACATCATCCCATGAGATAGAAACATTATTAATTTTACACGATTAGGTGTTAATGATCTAACATATTAGCAAAAGATATTGTTATTTGTGGCATTAGATATAATAACAGAGAGGGTAAGATATTCACCTCCCCTAGGTTAACATCTTGGCCACTCTTCATTATGGATAGAACCAACACATCTTAAAAAAAGATGTCCATAACGAAACATTTTTTTAGATAAGGTGTCAAAAGAGGATTTAGTAAATTTACAAGGAATGTCAAAATTGCATTAGTCAGAAGAATGGCAAAGCTCATAGCTTACAATGGAAGTTCTAGATATCCTCATGTCTAAAATCGTAACTTGCATTTTCTGTTTTATATTGGGAGATTAAACAAGTACACTCTGGATTGAATAATACAACACACGACCACGTCGATCGGCCAGAGTAATCCATTTTTTTTTATAAAGGGTGCTTTGACTAATTAAAATTTCTAAGCATTACCATCCGTCTCTGCGTAACCGAATCCATTTCAAACAAAAAAATTACATGAATAAAACTGAGGCTCGTTATAAGTGGCCATGAAAGAAGCTATAAGAAAATCTAAGGTCTAGGAGGGCTAATTCATAAACTACGCTGTCATCCATGTTAGAAAAAAACTCCTCATCATATTCTTCATTGCATTTTCAACGGAACGACGCATTTTAGACACAATTTATATCCGTTTCCGTCAGGCACGGACACAAAAAGTTGTTAAATGTCCACATGTGTCTGCCCCTTCGCCAGCGGCAGCAGAGACGCATTTTTGACCGCATGGGCTTGCCATACATTGATTAGGGGGGAGAAAAAAAGATTTTATTTGTGTGGCCATCATTGGCCAGCACAGATTCTGCTCTGCATGCATTAAAGGAGGAGAGAGAGGAGACATGTAGGCTAAACTGTCACGCGGAGCGTGCAAACGTATTCTTGACGCCACGTTTGCGTCAGAACGAACGCTACAGTTATTTTGTGTTTAACTCGTTGGACCGTTTTTTTTATCCGCGCAGGCGTAAACAAAAGCTTTTAATCTGTTTAGGTAACGTCTCGTTGGAGATACCCTCATCGGTATAGACATCTTTGTAAACAAATCGCCATGCTCTGTTATCGGAAATAACCGCTAGCACAAGACCATCTGGCCTCCCGTCCCAAGAACACATGACGTCTACAGTCACTCTAAATTAATGATGGCAACATATGACGTCTACAGTCACCATAAATGATCCCTAAACATTCGATCTGTCGACAGCAATGTGATGAGAACCTAAGGGCATCTTCAACGCGGAGAACGTGGCGTTCTGAGAGCAAGTATAATAAGTCCTAGTCAGCTGGCTATAAGGATTAAAATAATATATTTATACTTAGTTGGAGGAGAGATATGAGGAGAGAGAAGAGGAGTGGGCTCTCATGCAAGAGCTAGCTCTAGCACGTGCTCCTAGGCACTTTGTGAGAGTGAAATGTGGGCCATCCATTGATAAAGTAGTACATGATTATAGCTCACTATTATACATGTTGGCTCTATGTTAGCTACAAATGACATGGCACATGGCTTATAGCCAGCAGCTGGCTATACTATTAACCTTGCTCTGATGAGTTGAATCGGACAAAAATCCGGTCCAGCGCACGGACCTATTTTCAAAATGATGGCCGCGGCATTCGGGTTGACCCAAAACCGATCCAAATCTGGGCCTCGTTTACGTGGCCTAGGACTCCTATCGCTGGCCGCTGGTGTCCCCCCTTGTCCTCTCATGGCAGGATGTCTGCCTCCCAAAACACAGCCCCCTCGCACACATCTCCCACGCTCCGCCGCTACCCTGCCGGGGTGCGCGGCCGCCTGGGACCGCAAAAGAGAACGCGGCCACGACCAGCTCTTCAACGACTACTTCTACCGCAAGGCATTGTTCACGCCGGCCATGTTTCGCCATCGTTTTCGGATGTCCAGACGGTTGTTCACCCAGATAATGGATGGCGTCAAGGTCTACGACAACTACTTCTGTGCCAAAGTGGATGCAATTGGCAAGATAGGCCTCTCTTCGTACCAGAAATGCACGGCAGCGATTAGGATGCTCGCATATGGTGTTGCCGGTGATTTCGTAGATGAGTACACGCGCATGAGCGAGTCGACCTGCTTGGAAGCGTGATACGTCCAAAACGTATCTACTTTCCCGAACACTTTTGCTATTGTTTTGCCTCTAATTTGTGTATTTTGGATACAACTAACACGGACTAACGTTGTTTTCAGCAGAATTGCTCTGGTGTCTCGTGTGCAGAAATTCAACTTTCAGGAAAATCCCCGGAATTAATGTCAAAGGGCTTATTTTTCCAGAAGATTCACGGAGCCAGAAGGTGTCACATCCCAAAATTTTCTAAATTTTTGGAATGTAAAATAAAAATAAATTTATTGCTTGATGGTTTGAACTTGATTGAAAATCCACAAAGAATTAAAACTTTTTGGAGTTATTTAAAAGTATTTTCCAAAATATTGGTTTCCAAATACTTTTGGTTTCAAAGCATTTTCAAAACCAAAACATATCTCGGCCTTAAAGGTTTTCAAATCCTTAATGGAATTTTTGTTTGAGAAAAATAAAACCCTAGAAAATTCTATTTGAAAAATATTACCCAAGTGGCCATATACACCAAGTGTATATAATGAATATTTTATTTTCACAAATGGTTATTAAAAAGGTTTCTTGTTATCCTATAACACTATTTTGTTTTTTTTACAAATTTATAGAAATTTATTTGAATCCATTTGAAACCCTAAAACAAAAGTTATGAGTGAAAACAGAAAAACAAAACCAAAAGATTTAACCAAAAATGAAGCAGACCAACTGGGCCGGTCGGCCTAAGCAGCATACGCGAACGAGCCCACCATAGCATCTTTTTCTCTCCTTTTTTTTTTTCGTTGGGCCGCATTTCCTGGCCAACCGAACGAGCTGCCCGCTCATCTTCTTCCTCCTGGGCACGTACACGCACGCACGTTACAGCCATGGCAGTATACTTCTCTCCTTCTTTTGCCATCAATTCCGTCGACTGTTTTCTCTCAGACTCAACACGGAAATTACTCGGTATTTATTGAGGAATCCATTCCGAGAATTTAGATCCCACCTTATTGCCTTAATCTCCCAAATCGTCTAGGTGCACCGAATGCCACCCGTCGGCATACATCTCCCGATCTCTCTTCTCAGTCCATCCCAACACGAACCGAGGAGAGCACCGTGTGTCCCTTGTATTCCTCCACCACTTTGCTTCAGAAAGTTTGTACTGAGATGCTCTGTACAGCCCGCACCAACCATGAACACCACCCCCAAGATCGAGTTCACCGTCAGATCTTGTCGCGCACGGTAATCACCTCGACGTTTTGCTGCAACAGAAGAATCCCCTTGTCAAGGGATACCTCCAGGACATGGCGGTGCATCAAGTTGTCGCTGTTGGCCGCGACACCTTCGAAGTTCGTCGGATCGGTATGTCGAGTACGATGATCCATTCTCATATTCCTTTTACTAGTGTGTATTCCTAATCGTCGCCTACCTCCAGGACATGGTGGTGAACCATGTTGTCTCTGTTGACACATCGCCGCTGCCCAGCCGTTGATCCACCGGCTGTGGTGACGCCATCATTGTTTCTGCCAGCCCGAGACTCTCCACTACCACTACTCGAGGAGACCAATTCTATGCAGCCAGCGTGGAGCACCTCCTCGAGAGTAATTTTTGTATACCAGACTCCCTCGTTTTTCTTAATCCTGCAATTTCAGATTGATCTAAGTTCAGCTATGTTTTTCACGGGAAGACTAGATGCAAGGTACGCACCGTAGTGCACGGTATTCTCGCCAACGACGCCATGGATTGAGCCGGACCGAGAGAAGTCTGAATCCATCATCCGCGAGCATGGAAGACTTGTCGAACGAGCCCATCGAGCGAACGACACAGCGAGCCGAGTGCTTCCTTGTAGTACGTCATAGCAGTGGACTACGTCGGGTGAGCTGTTGCTTCCTTCTCTTACTGGAACGATTGGTATCACCGTATCAGCCACCGGCCATAAAATAGAATAAAAATCTGCCACGTCCCATGCAATCGATTGACCCCGTTTACAGAAATGTACTAGCTCCTTCACATAAATAAACTTTAAAATTCCAACTCTTTAGATTTACAACTCTGTTTGAGATGATTTCTCTGTTGTTAAGTTCGTAATTATATTCTCTACAACTTTCGTGTAGGAAGTTTTTCCATCCGAGAAACTTTCTCGGACAACTTTTCGGACACCACTAGAATTCTAACCGCGTATTGTAAAATTCATACCTTGAGATCTACACGTCTGTTTTCGATAAACTTTATACCGTTGGAATCAGTAAAATACGTAGATTATTTCAGACATTTTACATGTCAGTTTTGCACACTTTATTTTGGCGGTATTTTTATGATCCGCAATACCGTTGTTCGACTATGAAAACCATTTAGACACACTCATCATGTTCCATGATCACATCTATACACAATATATTATCTTAGTCAATATTATTCAAATAGCAATTGAGTTATTTGAGTAAATTTTCATATCACTAGTTCCTATCTAATCTTTTTCCTTGTGCCATTGGTGAGTGTTATCACACTCTCCATAATGGCATGTTGCCTTACGTCATATGAGACACATATGATTCTATCACATGGATCATTCCAATTATTCGTTCCGGTGTAGCCAACAACCCTTGATCCTATGCCCTTGTCAATCTTTTCCTCCTAAGTATTTAACTTTCAAAGTTCATGACCCTTCCAATCTATCAAACCATATCTTCAAGCCAAACCTCATGCCACACCTTAGTACCATATAGCGATTTACGATTGTTGTCTTGTTTGATTATGTTGCTATGAATGGTGTGTTTATGTTGTGCTATTTTTGTTTTCTTATAGTTTGTGCGGAGAGCCACGTGTTTTGATTGAGAGAAAAGGGAACGATCTTCAACTACCAAAAGGCAAGTGACACACACCAAAAGTCCCAGTTTTAAATTCTTGCACAGTAGTGTTTTTATAGTAGACATGTCTAGGGTTTATGCTTTTTGCTTGCTATTAAATCCTAGTACTTTAGCTACACCACTCCTAGACTCCCTTAGCCGCCATTAAATTTAGTTGTTACCTGCTATGCCATGGAAAACGTTTTGATAGAGGTTAAGGAAAAACAACTAAGTTTAATGAATTACCTGGGTGAATGGTGGAGTTATGGAGAGGGTGGCTGTATCAGGGGGCAAGACCCTGGTGCTAGTGCACACTTGCGGAAAGTCACCCAGGCTTAAAGAGATTGTAGACAAACCTTGCTCATTAGCTTCACGTACAACCACATGCTACTATGGCTCTGGCTTGACAAAGTATGTTGTATGAACCCGGATCCTAGGGGCCGGGTGGTGGTAGAGGGATACTCGTAGGTGGGGGCGTGGCCCTTAGGGAATGGTTCGGGCGATTACACACGGAAGGTCTCGGCCACGGTCTACACACTGTCCTTAAGCAAAATGTGCAACGAGGTAGAAGGATTGACCTGGCCATGTGGGTAAAGTTGTACAACCTCTCGAGAGTGTAAAATCTAAGTACTTAGCCGTGTCCCCGGTTATGGACAACTTGAGCGAACTGACAAGTCTTTGTTCGAAGATCTCCTCATCCCAATTTCTTAAATAAAATTTGAATGGGTGAACAAGGGTAGGAAGGTACATTGGGGCTTTACCAATGCTATCTGTTAATTTGGTACATTGGGGTTTTACCAATGTTACTGCTAATTAGATTGAAAGAAAATGTTTTGATAAATGATAGGGAAAAATTGGCTTTACGCAAAATGAACTCCGAGCTCTACCCGCCGGATGTGCACGTAGGTGTAGGATGCCATTTGAGTCCACCATAGTGTCATCTTGCCAATACAATTCAAATGTATTGACCATTCGTGGTCGTAACTTTTCATGTTGCGGATGTTTTGAAAGACGAGTGAGTTACGATGGTTAGGGTTACGAGTCTATCCTCAACATGCTCGCTCGTGGCACATGAAGACGAAGGACTCCATGTCTGTCTATGTTTATTCGTTGTGAAACTCGATGATATGCTAGCCTTGTGCTATGCAATTTGTAATACATTATGTAACTTCGGATCATACGATGTAATAAAGACCTTTGTTTCTTGGTATTACATCTTGTACTGTGTGTGCTAGCGATTGATCCAGGGACTAGCACAGATACGCACAGAGATCGGCACCTTAAATGGTGAGGTCGCTACAGATGGTATCAGAGCATTGTGTTGACCATAGGTTCGTGACCCTAGGTTTGGATTAGAACATAGGAAGACCCTAGGATGAAATATCTATCTAATCCTACTTTTATTAAAAAGATGGTTGATTTGTGAACTTCTAGTATTCTCATCTACTCCATCTTTAAAAATGTTTTCCTCTTACCTTAGATGGCCTACCTTATGAAACCATCAAGGAAGTAGAGATGATGACCTTGTGCCTGAAGTGAGAGACTGCTACTTCATGTGACATTCTTCGACTTTGCTAGAAGGGTTGCATGGGAGACCAATGAAGGACTTCAATAAAGACTTCGATGTAGACTTCACAACACACGAAGATACATTGATGGAGTAGAATAGAAACTTGAAACATCCAAAACAGAAATAGACCAGACCACCATTAATTTTCTTTTATTGAACCAGCGATAGCGTAAGAAAGTACTGATCTTACCAAATTGAGGTATGACCATACTAGTTTGGTTGTGTTTGTGTTATGTTGCTTGATGCTTGTTAGATGATTGTTTTTTGCTAAATTGCCTTGATCTGTTGTGTTTGGGTAGGAACCTTTCTTAGAATCTTTCTATCTATTCTCATCTATACCCAACCCAGAGAATGTTTTCTCAACAACTCGCCATGAAGACAACAGTAGTGAAACCAACCCTGATGTTTCCTATCAAGGTGAAGAAGGATATAGTGTGAGATACGCAAAACCTTAGTTAAGGATCGATAGAAATGTTTTCAAAATATTTTAATAATGGGGATTGAAACATTGATTCAGTTCTCCATGGAATTTTTTTCAAACTTGCGAGGTTGACCAAGAGTTAGAATACGAGATATACCAAACTAAATACAAGGAAATGATTGGGTGCGACATGGATTGGCCCCCATGACGACTACTCATATTGTTTGCTTTTGTTATGAGGAATGGTAAATCTAGAGAGACATACCTACAAGAGAGACGTCGCTGATAAGCCTGAACCATATGGTGGATAAATATTATACCCTTATAGTAGGCAAGTGTTACCAAGCGTAGGACTACGGTGAGTTTGAAAACCCAACCACTAGATGAAGAATAGAGGTACACCTTCGATGACACCGACAAGTAGGAAGATGAATGAACCCTTGAAGTACTCTCATATTGGTTTTCCGTTTTGACCCAAAGAGTGACCCTTTCTGCCAAAAGTAGATCAACCACCAGCCCATATGAAGCCTAACTATGAGGAAACCTACTCAAGTCACCTTGAAGAGATATGTTGTTCGCTACATGTAAACAACCCCTATTGGAGGACAGAAGCCATAGATATTTGAAAAGATGACCGAGTGTCAAGTCATATCCTCGGATGTGCCAAGCGATACCCAAGATGAACTTAGCCCAAACCCAAGATCTAAGACTACCTACAAAAGTTTCTTTGAAGGGTGGTAGCCCACCTCGACATATATCAAACCCATTTTTCTTTCTAGCCTCTTCAAATCTCGGGGACGAGATTTCTTTTAAGGGTGGTAGTCTGTCACATCCCAAAATTTTCTAAATTTTTGGAATGTAAAATAAAAATAAATTTATTGCTTGATGGTTTGAACTTGATTGAAAATCCACAAAGAATTAAAACTTTTTGGAGTTATTTAAAAGTATTTTCCAAAATATTGGTTTCCAAATACTTTTGGTTTCAAAGCATTTTCAAAACCAAAACATATCTCGGCCTTAAAGGTTTTCAAATCCTTAATGGAATTTTTGTTTGAGAAAAATAAAACCCTAGAAAATTCTATTTGAAAAATATTACCCAAGTGGCCATATACACCAAGTGTATATAATGAATATTTTATTTTCACAAATGGTTATTAAAAAGGTTTCTTGTTATCCTATAACACTATTTTGTTTTTTTTACAAATTTATAGAAATTTATTTGAATCCATTTGAAACCCTAAAACAAAAGTTATGAGTGAAAACAGAAAAACAAAACCAAAAGATTTAACCAAAAATGAAGCAGACCAACTGGGCCGGTCGGCCTAAGCAGCATACGCGAACGAGCCCACCATAGCATCTTTTTCTCTCCTTTTTTTTTTTCGTTGGGCCGCATTTCCTGGCCAACCGAACGAGCTGCCCGCTCATCTTCTTCCTCCTGGGCACGTACACGCACGCACGTTACAGCCATGGCAGTATACTTCTCTCCTTCTTTTGCCATCAATTCCGTCGACTGTTTTCTCTCAGACTCAACACGGAAATTACTCGGTATTTATTGAGGAATCCATTCCGAGAATTTAGATCCCACCTTATTGCCTTAATCTCCCAAATCGTCTAGGTGCACCGAATGCCACCCGTCGGCATACATCTCCCGATCTCTCTTCTCAGTCCATCCCAACACGAACCGAGGAGAGCACCGTGTGTCCCTTGTATTCCTCCACCACTTTGCTTCAGAAAGTTTGTACTGAGATGCTCTGTACAGCCCGCACCAACCATGAACACCACCCCCAAGATCGAGTTCACCGTCAGATCTTGTCGCGCACAGTAATCACCTCGACGTTTTGCTGCAACAGAAGAATCCCCTTGTCAAGGGATACCTCCAGGACATGGCGGTGCATCAAGTTGTCGCTGTTGGCCGCGACACCTTCGAAGTTCGTCGGATCGGTATGTCGAGTACGATGATCCATTCTCATATTCCTTTTACTAGTGTGTATTCCTAATCGTCGCCTACCTCCAGGACATGGTGGTGAACCATGTTGTCTCTGTTGACACATCGCCGCTGCCCAGCCGTTGATCCACCGGCTGTGGTGACGCCATCATTGTTTCTGCCAGCCCGAGACTCTCCACTACCACTACTCGAGGAGACCAATTCTATGCAGCCAGCGTGGAGCACCTCCTCGAGAGTAATTTTTGTATACCAGACTCCCTCGTTTTTCTTAATCCTGCAATTTCAGATTGATCTAAGTTCAGCTATGTTTTTCACGGGAAGACTAGATGCAAGGTACGCACCGTAGTGCACGGTATTCTCGCCAACGACGCCATGGATTGAGCCGGACCGAGAGAAGTCTGAATCCATCATCCGCGAGCATGGAAGACTTGTCGAACGAGCCCATCGAGCGAACGACACAGCGAGCCGAGTGCTTCCTTGTAGTACGTCATAGCAGTGGACTACGTCGGGTGAGCTGTTGCTTCCTTCTCTTACTGGAACGATTGGTATCACCGTATCAGCCACCGGCCATAAAATAGAATAAAAATCTGCCACGTCCCATGCAATCGATTGACCCCGTTTACAGAAATGTACTAGCTCCTTCACATAAATAAACTTTAAAATTCCAACTCTTTAGATTTACAACTCTGTTTGAGATGATTTCTCTGTTGTTAAGTTCGTAATTATATTCTCTACAACTTTCGTGTAGGAAGTTTTTCCATCCGAGAAACTTTCTCGGACAACTTTTCGGACACCACTAGAATTCTAACCGCGTATTGTAAAATTCATACCTTGAGATCTACACGTCTGTTTTCGATAAACTTTATACCGTTGGAATCAGTAAAATACGTAGATTATTTCAGACATTTTACATGTCAGTTTTGCACACTTTATTTTGGCGGTATTTTTATGATCCGCAATACCGTTGTTCGACTATGAAAACCATTTAGACACACTCATCATGTTCCATGATCACATCTATACACAATATATTATCTTAGTCAATATTATTCAAATAGCAATTGAGTTATTTGAGTAAATTTTCATATCACTAGTTCCTATCTAATCTTTTTCCTTGTGCCATTGGTGAGTGTTATCACACTCTCCATAATGGCATGTTGCCTTACGTCATATGAGACACATATGATTCTATCACATGGATCATTCCAATTATTCGTTCCGGTGTAGCCAACAACCCTTGATCCTATGCCCTTGTCAATCTTTTCCTCCTAAGTATTTAACTTTCAAAGTTCATGACCCTTCCAATCTATCAAACCATATCTTCAAGCCAAACCTCATGCCACACCTTAGTACCATATAGCGATTTACGATTGTTGTCTTGTTTGATTATGTTGCTATGAATGGTGTGTTTATGTTGTGCTATTTTTGTTTTCTTATAGTTTGTGCGGAGAGCCACGTGTTTTGATTGAGAGAAAAGGGAACGATCTTCAACTACCAAAAGGCAAGTGACACACACCAAAAGTCCCAGTTTTAAATTCTTGCACAGTAGTGTTTTTATAGTAGACATGTCTAGGGTTTATGCTTTTTGCTTGCTATTAAATCCTAGTACTTTAGCTACACCACTCCTAGACTCCCTTAGCCGCCATTAAATTTAGTTGTTACCTGCTATGCCATGGAAAACGTTTTGATAGAGGTTAAGGAAAAACAACTAAGTTTAATGAATTACCTGGGTGAATGGTGGAGTTATGGAGAGGGTGGCTGTATCGAGGGGCAAGACCCGGTGCTAGTGCACACTTGCGGAAAGTCACCCAGGCTTAAAGAGATTGTAGACAAACCTTGCTCATTAGCTTCACGTACAACCACATGCTACTATGGCTCTGGCTTGACAAAGTATGTTGTATGAACCCGGATCCTAGGGGCCAGGTGGTGGTAGAGGGATACTGTAGGTGGGGGCGTGGCCCTTAGGGAATGGTTCGGGCGATTACACACAGAAGGTCTCGGCCACGGTCTACACCTGTCCTTAAGCAAAATGTGCAACGAGGTAGAAGGATTGACCTGGCCATGTGGGTAAAGTTGTACAACCTCTCGAGAGTGTAAAATCTAAGTACTTAGCCGTGTCCCCGGTTATGGACAACTTGAGCGAACTGACAAGTCTTTGTTCGAAGATCTCCTCATCCCAATTTCTTAAATAAAATTTGAATGGGTGAACAAGGGTAGGAAGGTACATTGGGGCTTTACCAATGCTATCGTTAATTTGGTACATTGGGGTTTTACCAATGTTACTTGCTAATTAGATTGAAAGAAAATGTTTTGATAAATGATAGGGAAAAATTGGCTTTACGCAAAATGAACCCGAGCTCTACCGCCGGATGTGCACGTAGGTGTAGGATGCCATTTGAGTCCACCATAGTGTCATCTTGCCAATACAATTCAAATGTATTGACCATTCGTGGCTGTAACTTTTCATGTTGCGAGATGTTTTGAAAGACGAGTGAGTTACGATGGTTAGGGTTACGAGTCTATCCTCAACATGCTCACTCTGTGGCACATGAAGACGAAGGACTCCATGCTTGTCTATGTTTATTCGTTGTGAAACTCGATGATATGCTAGCCTTGTGCTATGCAATTTGTAATACATTATGTAACTTCTGGATCATACGATGTAATAAAGACCTTTGTTTCTTGGTATTACATCTTGTACTGTGTGTGCTAGCGATTGATCCAGGGACTAGCACAGATACGCACAGAGATCGGCACCTTAAATGGTGAGGTCGCTACAGAAGGGCAGGCCAGGGGAGGGCCCACGGCCCCCACACCATGGGCCGGCGCGGCCTAGGAGGGGGGCGCGGCGCCCTATGGTGAGGCCGCCTCGGCCAGCCTCTGACGCCCCCCTCTGGACTATTTAAGGGTTTCGATCTAAAAACGCGAGACGGGAAGTCAAAATCGCGAGAAGACATCCAGAACGCCGCCACCATCGCGAAACTCCGTCTCGGGACCAGAAACTCCGTTCTGGCACTCCGCCGGGACGGGGAATTGGAGGAGATCATCGCCATCATCACCACCGACGCCTCTCCATCGACCAGCCATGTTTCCCCCATCCATGTGTGAGTAACTACCCCGCTGTAGGCTGAAGGGGTGGTAGGGATTGGATGAGATTGGTCATGTAATAGCATAAGATTGTTAGGGCATAGTGCCTAGTATCCGTAATTGGTACTTTTATGATATTGTTGCAACTTGTTATGCTTAATGCTTGTCACTAGGGCCCGAGTGCCATGATCTCGAGATCTGAACATGTTATCAATTCATGATGATATTCATTGCTTTATGATCTTACCTGCAAGTTGTATACACGTATTGTTGTCCGGAATCCGAGGCCCCAAAGTGACAGAAATTGGGACAACCGAAGGGGAAGGCGGTGATATGAGGATCACATGTGTTCACGGAGTGTTAATGCTTTGCTCCGGTGCTCTATTAAAAGGAGTACCTTAATTTCCGATGAGATTCCCTAGAGGCCGGCTGCCACCGGCTGGTAGGACAAAAGATGTTGTGCAAGTTTCTCATTGCGAGCACGTACGACTAAATATGGAACACATGCCTATTGATTGATTAGTACTTGGATACCGTTTTATTACTATCTCGCAAATGCCCTACCTTGATTGTTACATGAGTTTCTCTCATCCATGCAACGCCCGTTTATCCATCCCTGTGCCTACGGTATTTTAATCCTGTTGTTTACTATAATCACTACTCGCTGTCTTTGTTACACTGCTGCCGATATTTCACTACCGCTCATTGCTATAAAGCTGTTACTAATGATAAACTCTTGCGAGCAAGTCCGTTTCCGAGTGCAGCTGAATTGACAACTCCGTTGTTAAGGCTTACAAATATTCTTTGGCTCCCCTTGTGTCGAATCAATAAATTAGGTTTTACTTCCCTCGAAGACTGTTGCGATCCCTTATACTTGTGGGTCATCAAAGCGCTGTACAGGTTCAGCGGAGCAGTGATCGGTGTGTTCGGAGAACAATATCTCCGGCAACCTAATGCAGAGGACACAGCTCGTCTGTTGTCAATCAACGCTTGCAGGGGGGTTCGTGGGATGCTTGGCGGCATAGACTGCATGCACTGGGAGTGGAAGAACTACCCCCTTTGGTTGGCAGGGCGTACATCGGCCATTCTGAGGGGTGCACAGTGATTCTTGAAGCTCTTGCTTCACATGACACATGGATTTAGCACTCATTCTTCGGAATGGCTGGCTCGCACAATGACATCAATTTGTTGCAGCGCTCTCCGGTGTTTGATAGGCTAGCGTACGGTCAGTCCCCTGATGTGGATTTTGAGATCAATGGCCACCACTACAACAAGGGGTACTACCTTGCTGATGGTATCTATCCACCTTGGGCTACACTCGTGAAGACAATCCGGCGTCCCAACTCAGAGCAGGAGGCAAGGTTTGCCAAATAGCAAGAGGCAGCCCGGAAAGATGTCGAGCGGGCGTTTGGCATCCTCCAAGCTCGTTGGGCTATCGTTAGACACCATGCTAAAGCCTGGAGTGTGCAAACTATGTGGGAGGTGATGACCGCTTGTGTAATCATGCATAACATAATTGTTGAGGTAGAGCGGGATGATTCACTCTTTGATAATGAGTGGGATGACCAGGGATAGTTGGTTACTCCTCAAGGTGGTCCGCATCATTCCAGGATATCTTCCATGTGCACCACGAAATTCGGGATCTAGCTGTACACAACCAGCTCCAGGCTGATTTGGTCGAGCACATGTGGGCGCATATTGGCAACAATGCTGCAAACAACAATGAAGAAAATCCCGAAGAAAACAATGCCTAAGACATTTGTATCATTTTACATTTTTTGAATAATACTTTGTCATTGAATACGTGGACTATGTAATAAATCTTGAGAATTTAAACTTATTTATATATTTATATGATTTTTATGCTTTTATAGTGAATTTAGAGGCAAATAGCAACTTCTATGGCCGCGACCCAAATCTGGCCGCGTTGGGCGCAGCGCGCGACCCAAACGGACACGCAGACGCGGGGCTCCGTCCGCGTGTCCGCGCGGCCACCCAAACGGCCTAAAGTAAATGGCCCAACCCGTTTGGGTCGCAACGTTGGAGATGCCCTAAGTGTGCTTGCAGTTCAGCCGGTGTAGGCCATGCCAAAGGGAGCGACTCCAGTGTATAGCAAAGCATTTTTTTAATGAAATAGTGTCTAGGAAAAACTAGAACATTATTGATATAGTAGAACCGGGACTTGGCATGATAATTCTAGCAATTCATTCCTAACAGGAATCAAACTCTGGTTGTTAAGGTGCGCCACTGCGACCCTAACCACTGGACTAAGCCCACGTCGTCAGAGCGTTTATTTTTGGCTCCAAGCTATATAGAGCGCGAAATTTTCAAATCTTTGAAATTATATTTAGATGTCTTGAATTCCTTTTTTTCTTTGGAGACATACAAATGTTCTTTATATATACTTAATTTTGTTTTCACTTCTATATTATAGTTTTGGCTACAAAAAATGATTAAATTATGGCTCCAGAAACCAAAACATAAAACTTGATTTTGCTTTCCGCATCTTTTTCGTATCACATCTGAGAACACATATTGATGAAATCTGGAATACACATACTAGGTATGTATACATAATTGTATTTGTTTTTTTTTTTTGGAATTTATTGAGTTTTTGAGATAAAGTTCTTTTTAGCGAGAGAAGTCGGTATCTAAGAAAACTTCTTCGGGTCTCATGGCCTTAAAATGCGAAGGCTCGGGCTATCTATGTACTCCGTCCAATCCATAAATAAGTTTGACCTACTTTATAGAAGATTGTAGCAATATATATGACGGAAATTCAATTCGGCTCCCGGGTGCATATGCTCCCTCTATCAAAAAGTTATATTTTGAAATGTCGAAAAATTTTGATAAAAAATTCTGCATGTACATCTCCACAATATACGTACGTTCGTCAAGTTTCGTGAGGAACCAATATGTTTTGTGGTCTGTGTAAAAAGAGAAAATTTATCTCCTGAAAAGCCTTATTTTCAGCATTGAATTTTGTCTTTTTACACACGTCACACGACAAGTCGGATTTTTATGAAACAACTTTGTGAGCGCGTAACACGTGAAGATGTACGTTCGAATTTTTCGTTTCAATTTTTTGAAATTCCAAAATGTATGTAACATGCATTTCAAAATAAAGGGAGCATATGCTCCCATGTGCCAAAACACCATTCCCTATATATGACATGAAATTAATATATTCATAAGAGTACATGTTGGCTTATTCCCGTGTGGGTTGTGAGAGGAGACAAAAATCTACTCATAATAGTGAGGATGTCCCCTCCTATCATGCTAGTCATTTTTAGAGAGAAGGCCGAAAACGTCTTGTAAGACCGTAATTGGCTTATGTTGGGTTTGGCTGGTGAGCCGAGACATGAGTGTAGCAGACTACTCATGTGCGTGGGACCAGCTAAGTGGAGTTAGATTACGATTACATCTAGGTACCAAGGTGCAAATCTCGGTGTACTCAGGTGGTCGGTCTTGATTGGTCGGCTATAAAGAATGCCTTGTAAGGTGAAGGGTGTTCCTCCTAACAATTATTCTTATTTTGGGCTGGAGGGGGGCAAAGGGTCCAAGAAGAATGAGTTGGTAATTTCGCTGGTTGGTGGGTCGAGGCACTCGTGTGACGGGCCCATAACATGTGTGGGCTTGAAACATTGGTAAAACTGACTCGGG
Source organism: Lolium rigidum (assembly GCF_022539505.1). Taxonomy (NCBI): domain Eukaryota; kingdom Viridiplantae; phylum Streptophyta; class Magnoliopsida; order Poales; family Poaceae; genus Lolium; species Lolium rigidum. The sequence goes on from NC_061510.1 coordinate 168,913,897, forward strand.
ATTGTGATAACGATTGGTATTAGATCTAGATCCCCGAATGCACATGCTCAGAGAATGGATAGCACCATTGTAGAAAATCCTGAATACTTTCCCTTTTACATGTTTGTGTTGGTGCCTTTTGTATTTCTACCGTTTTCATACAAAAAGAAAGTTTCTGTGCACTTTTTGGAAAAACAAAAGATTCCAACACACAAACCTTTCCTACTTTCTCCATACCGATTTACTAGGCTTTTACATACTTTATTAAGAAAAAAAGCTGACCATTAACTTGGTATATGGAGGACCCAGCCCAACTTAGAGCATCTCCACTCGTCCTCCCCAAAGCCTAGAAAAGCTAAAATGGAGGACCCAGCATCAAAAAAGGCTCCCGCTCGTCCTTCCTCCCCAAATGATAAATTTTAGCCGGCGGTTCCAATTAAAACCTAATCCATAGGGAGGCTGTTGGCAGCTTGCATGCTAATGATATTTTATTCTCTCTCCCGCATGGGTAGGCTACATGCAAAGCTCACATGCAGTAATCTTTTCTCTCTACTCACATACACATGCAACTAAATAGAGGCTACTACTGGACGTGGCATCAATGTTTAGCCTCCGAAAGATTAAATAGCCTCCCCAAAGCCATTAGCGGATGTAAAATGGGGGGCATCGAGACTTGCAGAGATCATTGTACATACTCGTAATAACTGCAATGTGACTGTATAATGATAACGATCTGTAGTACATGCGTAGTTGTTCGATTCATAAATTGTGCAGTTAATTTTTCTTTCTAAAAAAATCACGCGCGCCAGTAACTACAGTGGAAGTACTGGTGGTGCTGGACTACTGGGGCGAGGCATCGTGCATTGTTTGTTTTTGCTGTGTCGTCACTGCAGTTCGATCTCCGCAGGCCAATCTCTAGCCGGTCCCCTATATGGCCTCCGAGCAAACCCATTTTGCCGGCCGTATGAGGAAGCCGGTGAAACAATTTGTATGGGGGTGAAGTTTTTCCGGCCGCCCCCCTCCAACGCATATTTAAAATTCGACAAAATAAGAACAACAAGGGAATTTAAATGATTTCAAACGTAATTTAATGAAAGTCTTCACAGTTAGACAGAATTTGAACTAAAATGCAGTAAAACTTCAAATAACCCTACTCTACTGGCCGTCGGTCGGGACGTGTGATGGGCCTACCTTGCCGTCGTTCTTCCCCTTTAAAGCCGGAATTCGCGCACGCTGCTCTGTCCTTGCTTCGCGCATTTGCCGCCGGTGCAGATTCACCGCCCTCCACTGGCAGGACTCCTCATTATGGGTGAGCCTCGCTTCCTCGTGAGACGGCCGCCTTGACCTGACACTGAGCGTTGAGATCAAGCAACCTTTGCTGCTCGGCCTACATGAGGAGGCCTCCTCCGTGACCGCCCGCTCATGCGAGATCTCGAGGGCATGCTCGTAGTTGGCGGTGTCGATAACCGCAAGCGCTTGCTTGTTGATCCTCCAGAAGAGTTGGCGTTGAACGACGTGAGGATCGCTGCCTGCTCCGGGTCACCCTGGAACTGATCCACGGCACCCCGCTGCGCCACCGCGGCTTCCGCGTCTGTTACGAACACCTCATTCCACTCGTCGAACTCGGAATTGTCGGAGGAGCCATCGAAGTAGAAGTCTGGCATCTCTAGCTCGTCGTCGGGCTACGCGGAAAGAACCTCCCATACCCATGACGCTAACACTACATTGGCGTGATCCTACCATGACACCCGGAAGTACAACCATACCATCCAAGTAAGGGACACACACCTAGACGCGTGGGTCTTGGTACGATAGGGACATGGGTCTTGGTACCATAGGGACGTGTCCTCCTTCCCTTCACGAGTGAGGTCACCCCCTCATAGTATAAATATGTCCTTCTACCACGGGGGGAAGTACCAAGCCAAGTAAGTCACAAGCAAATCCGACCAAGGCAAGTCAAATCCAAACGCTAGAAATACCAGGGGGCCTTGAGCAAGCAATGTCAAATCGCTCTCACGCTCGCCCTCGGAGATAACGAGGCGATGGGTTCATCCTATTTTATTCCAATTCATAGCTTGTTCTTACCCAACAGGGAAGAATATGCCTCAAACGACTTCAAACCAAAAGCCGGCACCACAAGCACCTCACACATATGATCCCATAAACACCACTAGGATGTAGGGTTTTTACCGGTGACCTATAGCCGAGGCATGTATATCTCTTGTGTGCCTGAGGTGTTACCCCATCGAATCGTGTTCGCAAACCCCCACCTACATATAAATTTACAACCAGGAATACAAACCCCGTCAGTTGGCGCAGCAGGTAGGGTCTTGCGTGCCGCTAAACACTTAGATGGGTTTCCCATACCTAGGCCGTAAGAGGCCGTAAAAGAAGGGCTTCTGTTAGGATAATCATAGGGTTTGTTTTTGGCTCATTATTCACAACAGGCTCTAATCCAAAGGAACAATTCCATCATGGATGATTACACTTGTATAATGTGCAATGATACAATTTTGGAGACATGTTCTTTCAGTGCCCATTTGAAGTCATGTGCTGGAGATAGTTGTGCCCAGACTGGGATATGCCTCTGACTACATCATTTGATATTCAGACGACCATAGGTCTTGGAGCTTGAATCAAGCAGCCGACGACGTGGGCTTAGCCCAGTGGTTAGGGTCGCAGTGGCACACCCTAACGACCAGAGTTCGATTCCTGTCAGGGACGAATTCTGGAATTGTCACGCCAAGTCCCGCTTCTACTATGTCAATAGTGTTCTAGTTCCTCCTAGACACTGTTTCATATTTTTTTTTTTTGAATCAAGCAGCCATTTTCAATGAAGACAACTATGCTGGCTACTTAGTCATATGCACAACAAGAAATGACTTCATTTTCAAGGGAGATCCTCCTAGCCTCTGTAGATGTTGGAAGAAATTCAAGGACAAGGTGGTCCTCCTTGTTCATAAAGCTATATATGAAAATCTTATTCCCGCATTAAGATCTCGGCAGAGCACTTTGTAAATACGTTTTATTAAATCTATAAAGTATGCAGTTCAGCTTCAGAAAACAATCGGCGGTGGCGATGCTGCAATGACGCAGACGGTGGTGCTACCAAAGGCCAGCGGTGATGCTACAAAAGGTCGGCGGCGATGCTACGAGAGGCCAGCGGCGGTGCTACCAGTCTGGTCAATGCCGGCGAGTTCTCTCACTGGAGCCGACTGACAGGGAGTGGTGGTTGTAAGTGTTAGAAGTTGCATGTGTGCTCTTTCGTGGGATTCGTTGCCATCTTTTGCACTTTTATTTCAAGGTGGGAGGAGTTTGCACCCAAAAAGAGAAAGAGGTATGCAGGTGCATGAAAAGCTAAGTACAATTGACATCTTCGCAATATTAATATATATTCTCTTTATCGAAAAAAGGAACATGGAAGGTGGAATCAAAAATCTTTAAAAATATGCAAGGAAACTCCGATTTTGGATTGTCTCATGCATGGTATCAACGGAATTTCTGCAAGCAGGTGTGGCCGAGGCTATTGGGTGAAGCATATCTCGATCGCGGGTGGCACCGTGGCAGTAGGCCCTCCTAGGTGGCAGCCAAAGCCAGGGCGGTATAGCTCTGAAACGACGTCCACACGCCACATCGTTTTGCTTTCTCAAATACAGATCTTCACTCACGGCCGTACGTGTGGAAGAAAGAAAGCAAGCCGGCATGGCGGGCTCGTGGTCGTCCTCCTCCGCGCGCACGTCGTCTCTCGGCTCCTTGGGCGACGACGACGATGTGGTTTTCGTGATGAAGCCGGATTCCAGCGCGTCAGGCAAGGGGAACAGCATCGTGAAGTTCCTGTGCAGCTACGGCGGCAGGATCCTTCCGCGCCACTCCGACGGAGCGCTCCGCTACGTTGGCGGCAACAACCGCGTCCTCTCCCTCGATCGCTCCCTCCAATTTTACGGTTCGTACACCAAACAACACCGCTTGATCGTGTCCAGACAGTTGTTTGACTGTCGTCGATCGATTGCAAAACCAGAGCTGCAGCGGAAGCTGAGGGACATGTGCGGATGGGAGGCGATGAGCCTACGGTGCCAGCTGCCGACGGAGGACCTCGACGCGCTCGTCTCCGTCACCAGCAAGGACGACCTCAGCAACCTGCTGGAGGAGTACGATGCTGCCAGCAGGTTCCGGCTCCAGCCGCTCAAGATCCGGGCGTTCCTCTTCCCAAGGGCGACGCCGCCGCTCTCGCCATCCACATCCACCCCGTCGTCCAGGCCCATGTCGGTGCACGTCCGCCAGCAGCACTACCGCCAGACGATCACTCTTTCCCCTGCCGTTCGTCTTCCACGACAGCAGCACTACCACCGGCGGCCGCACCAGCATCACGCAGTCCACACCGGCATTCAGTTGCAATAACGGCCTAGTGAGCAGCCCACGTGTGCTGGAGTACTCCACTAAGCTAGGTAGTCGTCACTGTTGTTAGCGTTTCATGGCCTTATTTAAATAAGAAAATCCATGTGGATGAGGCGTTCTTTCCTCTTTCCTTTTTGTGAGCACATATATATAAAGTCCATGGGATGAAACTAGAATAAAGGCGCCGGGTGATAAGGTTCGCTTGGATTGCGCAGCCAGCCTGTCTCATCTCTTTCGACTTCATGTCTTGTCCGGCTAGTTTTGTTCCATCTGGAATCTCGAGTGTTCCGTGTGGTTTCGCGTCATGTGGTTGGAGTACAAGCTACGATTTGCTGGTCTACGACCTCCCTTCTCGTCTACTACTACTTCTCGTTCCACGATATATTTTTTTAAAAAAGCTACAAGTCGTTTGGAAGCCAGGTTTTCATTTCATTCGTAGCATTTTGAAATGAATACATGTATTCATTTCATTTACATTGTAATTTCAGAAATGGACACTTGTTTGGTTGCCACAAGAATTGTAAATGACAGTAGAATTCAATATTGAATTTGTAAATGGCTTCCATAAAGAAACGTGAATGACAGGTTTCAGCTCGAAATTGTGATTACACATGGCATCATTTTGCTGGATTTCCTAAATAAAATGATGGCCCAATTCTGTGGCAACCAAACAGCCCACCTATGGAATTTCAAAATGAATTTCAGGATTCCAGACTCAAATGATGGATACCAAACGACCTGTTATTTCAAACGGAGGTAATAATTCATGATATATGACAAGTCTATTTTTAATGCAACTTGTTTTTTAAGACTAGCAAATATGTCAGTGTAATTCATCTATGGGTGTGCCTATGTATCAGTCGACTGAGATTTTCTTAAGTCTCAGTCACCTCGTAAAAAGTGTAACTGCAGTTCAAAAAAATGTGCAACTCGGATCAGTTGCACTTTTCTAGTAGAAAAGTGCAATTGCACTTTTTTAACAGAAAAGTGCAACTCAAGTTCATTTTTGTGGGTGACTGAGACTTAAGGAATTCTCAGTTGACTGAGACATAGCAAAACCGTTCATCTATCTCCTACACCCCAAGAGGCTATCGAGGGTTAACAACTTATTAGGTTATCTTCAACGCGGGGACGCATCTCATTTACACGCGTCCGAATGGGTCGCGGCAGACAAAATAGCGGCCCGGCGCAGGGACACAAAAACCATTTTGTCCGCCGCAGAGTCCGCCGTGATCCAAAACCGGCTCAAATCTAGTATGCTTTGCGTGGTCGTGGAAGGCGTGCGAACTCGGCTCTCGTCCTCCAATGTCTGTTCCCTGGCCCACCGGTCATAGTCCCATATCGAGTCCATGGATACAGTACCCTAGAGGAAAATAATAAATAATGTTTATTATTATATATCAATAGTTCATAATAGTTTTATGCCATGATATAACTGTATTAGTCAAAAACATTGATACACTGTAAACAAACCAAGGGTCCCTAGTGAGCATTCGCAAACTAGCTCATTGAGGTCAATCGATGATCGAGGTTTTCCGATCATGGACACGCATGTCATTAACAACGAGGTCATATCATCGAGTGAATGATATGATGGATATTCCCAAATATAAGTATTGAACACGATCAAGTCACGAAGTTCACATTACGATATTTATGAAAGTGTAGTAACATAATCCTTACACCGTGAGACCATATCTAATCACTATCACCGGAGGTTGCTTTGATTGCATCAACCATCACACCGTAACAGAGTGATCATAAAGGTGTAATTGGGTATTCCAATGGGATGGGTTGAGGCGTATGTGTCAAGAGCGGGATTTGTTCATCCGTGTGACGGAAGATATAAAAGGGCTCACTCGGTCATATCTTTCTATTCTTAATAGGTGATCCCATTTTCCTGATCATACAGCCTTCCACGTCACCAAGTTTGGCATTCTCACCCCGGCCACGATCCTAATTGATTTTGTACGTTTTGTTCTGTTAGCGTTAGGCTCGCCCTATTTAATTCCTTAAATAATTTTCAACGAAGCAACAATGCAGGCCACAGTAAATGCAGCCCATTAGTCCATCTTCCTCGCCATTAACATGGAGTACTGAACAGCCATCTACGTAGTACAATTCTACATCCACCGACGGCGGCCATTGACGCTTCCACTTCTCCATCAATGTTTTCTCCCCCCCCCCCCCCCCCCTCCCCACAATCTCCGCGAGAAACGGAGGCAGATGAGGAGTTCGTGACGATTCCTCCATTTAAACTCCGAGCTCCACCTCGAGTCCTCGACCTTGCTGACTTCATCCTCCAGTACATGAGCGTCTTCGGTAAATATACGATTGAATTTCTTCTCTTATTTCGTCATCTGATTTCGTTTTTAATGGATCTGCAGTCCGGCAAAATTCAAGATCGAAACTGCCACCCATTGGCGCCTAACGCATGTGTCCTGCCGGAGGCATCCTGCCCTCGATCTCTGCCACGAATATACGATTGAATTTCTTCTCTTATTTCGTCATCTGATTTCGTTTTTAATGGATCTGCAGTCCGGCAAAATTCAAGATCGAAACTGCCACCCATTGGCGCCTAACGCATGTGTCCTGCCGGAGGCATCCTGCCCTCGATCTCTGCCATGCTCATCTAAATCCAGGCAGATGAGGGCCATGAAACCCACCTCCGTCACTGCCACTTACCAGCAGAAGAACAACGACCTGAAGCGCTCTTAGGTTGGACGTGTGAAGCGGCAATTCCTAGCTAGCATCCAGCGTCAAGTGTGAGGTAACCCCTGTCAGTGCTGCAGGTCTACTAGATATGCATTCTTTCTATAGTACTAAAAGCATTGCCTATTATTCAGTGGACCTTTTAATAATATTTTATGTTTTGCAAAAAATAATTACAACACACATTCCTATTGAGGCTGCGTCATTCTGATCATGGATGCAGTGGCAACAACGATCTGATTTCGTTTTTAATCGATCTGCAGTGTCAACCAAGAAAGATAAGTCGTATACTGTATACTCTATGGCCATTTCTCCCTTTTTCCATAATATCTGACAATGCAGTGAACTAGAACACTGAATTTAATTATTATTGACCCGCAAAAAAAAGAATTTAATTATTATCGCGACCCATAAATTTATAATATTCCACTTCTGTCATTTCTTTTCTTATTTGTTTCATGCATTTCTAGACTGCCAAATAATCAGTAGATCTATTGATCGCTTGCTTTTCACAAAGAATGAAGTCAAGGTGTGAGATCGATGCTTTTAATGTACCCAAACGCTAAAAAGTGCTCGGAGGCTGGCTGGTTCTTCGGAGCCCTCGCTTTTCGTCCGTTCGATGCGCTCTATCACGTTCTGGTCGGCCAAGTCGTTCAGACAGCCCACACCTGGTAGTTAGACCCCACGTGCGTATGTGGTGAGGAGAGATTCACCACACACCCGATCCTCACCGCGCGCCGCCCCGCACCTCCACCTTCCCCTGCACAGGCGCCAATCTGCACCATCCGGCGAACCTCTCGGCAGGCGGCAGCCCACAGATTCGGCGCTCCCTCCCAACCCTCATGCTCCCACCTGCAGAGGGCCTCGAAGTAGGCCAAGACGACGTTGCAGCAGTGAGGAGATTGGCGAATCTTACTCTGTGTCGCCCGAGCTGGTAAACCGGGAGAACCCAGCAGCGCCGCCTTCCACCCACCCCATCCGGTTCCCCCTAGGCTGTTGTCGCCGGCCTCGGCCTCGGTTCCGGGGGGGCGCGTCTCCGGTGGTTCGCACCGTTCAGCTGGCGGTATTTCGGCTCTCAGTTCCGGCCGGCGGCGGAGCTCCGGCTTCAATCCCACCCGGCGGTGGCGACCAGTGTGTCCTCTGGTGCCGCTATTTGCCTCGTTCTGTTAGAAATCGCTCGCAACTAGATGCTCGGCGCGAGCGGTTTCTGCAGATCTCGTCGACCAGCTAGTCGTTGTGTACGGTGGTGTGAGGCAGTCCCAACGGTGGCCGCTGTTGTGTGGTTGCTGTAGCCACAGCTCAACGGTAAAATTTGCGAGAATCCTTGTACGTGGTTGAGGATGACTACACTTGTTCTCGCTGGTAGCTGCACTGCACTCTAGTTTTACTTCAGTTGGTACCGAGCTCCTCTGCTTTCCCATGGCTGCAAATATGAAGGTTTACTTCTAGTCTCTTGATTGGGTCATAAGAATGTTGCACCTAAAATGATCATGCAGGAACCAATAATTACTAGCTCTTTTCAATTTGTAATGCAAGCAAGGTTTTTGTACCAAATCAATACTGAATATTGCTGCCATGAGCTCCATTGACCTGTATTTTGTAATTAGTATGAATGAATGATCTTGTTTGCTGTCATTATGTGGGATTTTGATGGTTATGTTGTGTGACTGTTTGCAGGTTCTTCGCTATCTCGACCGGTATAGCTTTACTGGTACTATAGATACCTATTGAAGATCGACGAGGAAAATTTTGGAGGCCATGGCTTGTTGCTTCAGGGATTCAGGGCTGGACGAGTGGCGCTGCTTGTACTAGGGACCAGCAACTATGAGGCCACCTTGAGTTCCACCCAAGCAATCTTGAGCTCTACAGTATGTCTTTATCAGCTCCAGGTCTGGCCTTGTTCACTTTATGAAGAGGAGGCTCGCATGGATATAGATGTGCTAATCTATCCCATCATTCCCCATGTTCTATTTACAACCTTCCTTTTTTGTGTTAAGTGAACCGGTGAACTGAAACCTGATAGCACATCTAATCTTGTCTAACTTTATTGTAAAGTTGCATATATGCTGCTGTTATGTTATTGGCTGATTACTGCTAAGTTGCTGATATGCTGAGATATTGCAGTTATTTTTGAAAAGCAACTTTACAAGCCAACCAATGTCCCTGACTTTTCATTATGATTTAATTAAGTTGCTTATATCAACATGCATAAGTTGTTTCTACCATCTAACTAAGTTGTTTTTATCACCTAACCAAGTTGTTGTACATGCAATGTCCTAAGTTCCATGATGATTATAATTAAGTTGCTTCTGTCAATATGCTTACGTTATGTTCACCATGTAACTAAATTGCTACACACGTCTTAAGTTGCATACCGACAATTGCCTAAGTTGAATACACACAATTGCTAAGTTGTATGCCCACTAGTGCTAAGTTGCATACCCTACACCAGAGTACACCAACTTACTTTTAGAGGGTGGAGCAACTATAGCATGCACGAAATCCAACTCAGTCGGATTATGGTTGCAACAAAAAAAAAACACCATCAACTGCAAGTGAGAACAATTTGTTGCTACACACGTCTTAAGTTGCATACCTATTATTGCTAAGTTGTATACGCCTAATGCTAAGTTGTATACTCCTAGTGCTAAGTTGCATACCCCATTTGTGAAGTTGTATACCCCAAATGCAACTTAGTAGGGTTATGGCTGCAACTTAAAAAACCAATTGTAGCAAGTTGTTTCTTTTTATTAAGTTGCATCCATTTACCAACTGGGTTGTAGCTAGATCAAGCAAAGTTGCATGCTGGAGATGATAGGTTGCATTTGCCGATAGTAAATTGTTGCTTCACATCATTACGCCTAAGTTGTCTACCACTAGTACTAAGTCGGGCAGCACCATGTCTAAGTTGCCTATCACTACTATTAAGGTTGCTAGCACCATAATAGTGAAGTTGCACACCACTTAGGTTAACTGGTCTATCTTTGTGGCTAAGTTGCATACCATTAGTACTAAGTCCGCTACCACCATTGTTGTGAAGTTGTGCACCATTATCATAAATTTGCCTACCGCCACATTTAAGTTGCGCACCATTTGTTATGTAGTTGCATATCGTTGCTACTAAGTTGGGTACATCGAAAACCAAGTTGCGAACGATACTAGTAGTACAAAGTTGCTTGTCTTAGTACTATGAGGTTGCCAACTGTTTTGAGTATCTCGAAAACTAAGTTAGCGACAAAACACAGAAAAATAATGAACTTGCCTATCACTTTGTCTAAGTTGTCTACCATTATTACTAAGTCGGCTAGCTAGTATCAATGTTGTGAAGTTTTGCAACATTGTCGCGAAGTTGCATACCTGCGCCTAAGTTGTGCATTGTTTGTTATAAAGTTGTATTTTCGTTGCTACTAAGTTGTCTATCTCAGAATGCAAGGTACCAAGGATACTATCAAATATGGTTGGCAACAAGTAGTGCAAAGTTCGCAGGTCTAGTATCATGAAGTTATTCATTGTTATTGCTAGGTGAGTATCTAGAAAGCTAAGTTGGTTACAAAATATCAAAAAATGTAATGATGCAACTATTTGTACTAAGTTGCTTTTTCCGCAACACTAAGTTGCTTTCCGGAAAAAAAGTTTGTCGAAACATATACAAATGACATCTAGTTTCGAAGATCTAGCCGCGAGAGACCCAACGGTAGAAACGAATCGCAATTCCAAGATACCTCTTAGGAGTTATGACTTTTTTTAAAAAAATTGCATCTAATTAAATGTGCATGTGATGTTTCCGTATGCTCCACTTTCTATATTTAGGCTGAGGGCTAGATTAGACAAACGAGCCCCCGGAGGCTCCTTAGTCGCGTCCTTTAATGTAAGTATTTGTCACATGAGAGTGATATGGTCCAACCATATATATTCCAACTGCTCAGTGCAATTTGTGAACATAATATTGAATTATCATTGTTTCAGGTAATGTTGAAAGTTGAGCCAATGAAAAATCATACTGCAGTTTTCTGCACTGTTTTCCTTTTTCCTATTGTTCTTCCGTACTACTTGAATGAAGTATGCTTCAATATCGTTCAGGTGATATGTGTAAGCTAAGCTTCAGGTTAGGCAATGTGAGATACTCCAAGCATGCTATTTAAGGAAACAGTGGCTATTCTAGATCAATGGGTGTACAATGACTTAGCAGGTGGAAATTAACATGTACACTGCTCAACGCAGGATTGCCATATTGTAGATGTTTCCCTTCAGTTTTCTTACAAGAATATGAATTTTCCTCTTTCCTGACATAAATCACTGAGTTATTCATCTAATTTACTAATCCATGCTTTGATTTCAGTATCCCTTCCCAATTGTGCCTTGATTATGTGACCTTGCTTCATGATGCATCAATATGGGGATTTAGCATATTCCAGACTTTAATTGTGTGTAACAGCAACCAACATGGCACGTTTTGTTATATATATTATATAGTATTTTCGTCGTGACTATCAAACTAGGAACTTATCTGAACATTACGTATCTGAAATGATTGTATGATATTGACTAAAAGTGGTCATTTTTACAGGGACAATCACATTCTTCCAATGGTTAACTTATTTATGGTTTGTACATTGGATAATGTGTTGTTTCAAACTCTGAAACCCATAAATATAAATGGAATTCATTAGAAGTTTTTTACAAGGTGTTTAGCAGCATAAAATATGTTTAGCTTTACATTATTTCCAAATTCTTCAAAGATACACATTTCCGTAGCAAGTGCAGGGCATCATTTAGACCCAACAGGTTCCTATGGACATGCTCTCCCCATTATGTCATTACAAAAAGGTTTTTATGGAAATGCCCTTCCCAACAGGTTCATACTAACAATTTTTCAAACTTACGATGATGAGTTATTCCCAATAGTTTCGTTATAAATGTTTGTGATTCCTTTTTCTCTATTAACAGGTTGACATATTGTTATTAGCTGTCCTACGTGATATTGATCTTGCGCATGTAGACACTTTTTCTTGCCTGGTGCATCCTGCCCAGAGAGGATGGTCAGTTATTGTTGTGGTGACCTTTCGTATACAGAAATTTGTTTTCATGGTTCACCTATGCATTAGAAAATATCACCATGTTCTTCCTTAGGTACCTTTGTTACAATATCTTTTGTGTAGCAGAATATGATAACAGAGTTTAGTTACTTATCCAAGAAGAACCGATTCAAGAAGCTAGCATAGATCAGTGCTTTCTATTTTAATGATATATTTGGCCTCATGTACTGTCATCTAATTTTCACATCTTTTTTTATACCTTATTATTGCTGGACCTGCTATTGGAGTACTTCACAAGTAGTTCACATGCAGTTGACATTTTTGATGGCCGATGAGGCAAAAGGTGCTCCATCCATCATTTATTTGTAAAATCACCGAGGCGAGAGTTTCTTTCCACTCATTTGCTGGACATGCTCTCTGCAAATTTAGTGTTCAGCGCAACAATTTGATGTTTTAGGAGATGTCATGCTTCAGAGCGAAACAAGTTTTACTTTGCTTTGTTAAAACATATATGACTGCGGTTATTAATTAATCTTATTACAGATTTTTTTAATAGTAGTTAGTGCAATTCCCAATAAATTGTTGTGGGCCTATAATATAGATACAAAGTTTGTAACATAACATAAAATTATTTTGGTAGATAAATAAATGCCACACTGATGAGGATGGTGCCATATAACAAGTTGTAACTTTCAACTGAATATACTTAGTGTCATTTTCCTTTGCACAAGTTCCAATCTGTTAGAAACTCAACAGATATTTCTCTTTATACTTAGAGACTCAGTACATGTTTAAATTTATTTTTATAATTCTATAATATGGATCTACGCATTTCCGCCGCAACGCGCGGGGTATCATCTAGTTAATCAAAGTTGCAACACATGATTAGCTCATGAGGATGGCATTGAACAGAATCAGTTGAATAGCCTTGTCGGTAACGGGATCGAACTAGGTATATTGATACTGATGATCAAGTCTCGAGCGAGTGGCAGTATCGAAGTAACAAAGGGAATGGAATATGACGTAATGTTTCAAACGACAATCACATCTTCGTAGAATACATAGATTTGCTACTGTTCTCCAGAACACCATGGCAATCATTGAACGAAGATTTTCTCGATCATGTATGTGTTATTATTGAACCGTAGAAAAACACAAGGTCAACAAAACTTAAGATTGTTTTGGATTCATCGAAACACCGGAGAAGAGAGAACCGGAAAGGGTTCTGGGAGAATCCGAAGGATGTTCGGAGTGTGCGAGAGGTGTCTCGGATCATCGGGGATAAAATTATATATATTATATATTAATTAAGTGAATTAATATTTAATTATGTATTTATTTAATTAATAACGGTACATCCCACCTTAATGGCCCCCTCCCGAATGGGAGCCCATTAATTAAGGACGTGTTTGGTAGACTGGGGGAGCTCAGATTTTCTCACCTCATCCCACTTTTTCCCACAAGATGTTGTTTGGTAGATCGGCTCGGGTCAATTGAGCACTGCCCACCTCATACTAAAAAGGGGCCTCAGCCCTGCCCGAGAGCGAAGCCGAGATCGAGCTTCGCTACTCAACCGAGCTGAGCACATACGGAAAAAGCCGTCGCGGGCCTGCGTGCACTAGGCAGCCCGCTAGGGGTCACAACCCCGCATGCTCATTTCCCCCATTTCCCATCGTCCCTTCGTCTAGCTCCTCTCTCGCCTCCTCCGCCGCGCCTCCCCCTCCCAGCCCCACCACCACCTCCAGCTCATCCGCGCCCTCTCCTCCTCCTCCCCGCTCCCCTCCTCCGACGCCGGCTACGCGCTCCTCGTCCTCGGCTGTGGCACCGCCACCTACTACTCCTTCCCCTTCCCGGCCAACGCGCTCCACAAGAAGGCCGTCCCCTTCAAGTACGCCCCCCTCCCCGACGACCTCCACACCGTCTCCAACTGGAGCGGCACGCACGAGGTCCACACCCGCGTCCTCCTCCAGCCCGACTCCGTCCCGGCCCTCGAGGACGCTCTCCTCTCCCATCTCAGGCCGCCGGTCGGATGCGCAGTCTGCATCTCCGCCGCTAGCCCGTGCCTCGTCGAAGCTCCTCGCAGCAGCGACGACGGCGGCTGCGCATGGCGGCGACTCCTCGCGTCGGCAGCGGCGCCGACAACCTCCAGGGACTCGATTGCTTTTTGGTTTTTATATCTAAGGAGCCGATTGCTTCTTTCTTTTCTGTCCAAGGACCTCTGTGTAAAAATAAGGTGGGAGAAAATCTTTGTCCAGCTTATTTTACCAAACAACATCTGTGCTGAGCTGAGCTGAGCAAACCCAGGCTACCAAACATGTAAGAAAATATGAGTTAAGCTTGTCTAAGGGCAACATGTATGAGTGGAGATATTGATTCTCTGATAACCCGGGCTACCAAACACGCCCTAAGGGGCCGGCCAAACCCCCATTAATTGTGGGGGTGGCTAGAGTTTTGGGCTAGGGGGTGCATGGGCCCATAGTGGCCCAGACGGCCACCACCGCCATGGACCATCCTTCCACCCATTAGGGTTTTGGGGCGCCACCCCTCCCGCTCCCCCTTGATGACCCACAAGTATAGGGGATCGCAACAGTCTTTGAGGGAAGTAAAACCCAAATTTATTGATTCGACACAAGGGGAGGTAAAGAATACTTATAAGTCTTAACAGCGGAGTTGTCAATTCAGCTGCACCTGGAAAAGCACTAGTAACAGGGGTGATGTGAAAGCAGCAGTAATATGAGAGCAATATCAATAGTAACACAGCAGTAGTAGCAGTAACACAGAAGCGATGGCACCAGAAAGTATTCCAGTGCGGAGTTGACTGTAGAGCAATGATGATGACAGAAGGACCGGGGTTCCCAGCTATCTACACTAGAGGTAACTCTCCAAACAAATAACATGTGTTGGGTGAACAAATTACAGTTGGGCAATTGATAATTGTGAGGGCATGACAATGCATGCTATGATAAGATAAAGTTTACTATAGTATTTAATTGGGCATTACAACATAATACATAGACCGTAATCCAACTGCTTCTATGACTAATAATCCACCTTCAGATTATCATCCGAACCCCTTCCAGTATTAAGTTGCAAGCAACAGATTATTGCATTAAGCAATGTGTGTAAAGTAAACAATAGAATCATCCTTAGGCAAAACATTGTTGTTTTCTCCCTAGTAGGAACAACACATCTATAATCTTAGAAGTTATTGTCACTCTTCCATAAAACTAGAGGCATGAACCCAGGCAACTACTTGATCAAGGTAACTATAAGTACTGGAGAGCATGCAAGATCTTAAATAACAATAGTATGATAATATGAAGAACAATCTGATCACAATTCCACAATTTATCGGATCCCAACAAACATAACACGGATTACATCATATGGATCTCAATCATGTAAGGCAGCTCATGAGATCATTGTATTGAAGTACATGGGAGAGAGAGTACCAACTAGCTACAGCCGAGAACCCATAGTCCAGGTGGGAACTACTCACGAACCATCATGGAGTCGAAGTGGAGGCGGTGGAGTCGATTGAGATGGCTCCGAGGGTCAATCCCCGTCCCGGTAGGGTACCGGAAAAGGAACTTCTAACACCCGAACTTGTCTGGACGATGGCGGCAGACAAAGAACTTTTCATGGACGGAGGCTGGTTGTTTTAGGGTTTTTGTGTCGAAGGGAATTTATAGGTGGAAGGGCGAGGTCGGTGGCCGCCTGGGTGGCCCAAACCATGCAATGGTGTGGGCCCACCCTTGGCCGCGCCATGGGGTGGCGTGGCCGCCCTATGGCGCCACTTCGTCTCTACTCCGGACTTCATCTTCGTTACGGAAAATAAGATGTTCGGCTTTTGTTTCGTCCAATTTCGAGAATATTTCCTGTACAACTTTTCAGAAATACAAAAACAACAAAAAAAAACATGAACTAGCACTATGGCATCTTCTCTATAGGTTAGTTCCGGAAAATGCATAAAACTGCCACGAAGTGTAGACAAAACATATAGAATTTGGTTTAAAACGAGCATGGAGCATCAAAAATTATAGATACGTTTGCAACGTATCAGCATCCCCAAGCTTAACTCCTGCTCGTCCTCGAGTAGGTAAGTGATAACAAAAATATTTTTTAAGGTGACATGAAGCCAACACAATCTTGATCAAGTTATTGTAAAGCATTGTGAGCTGAGATCAAAGTACTCTAAACATAGACATGATAGATATGATTTAATAGAACTTAGCAACTATGTTATAACATGAGAAGTAACTCAAACAAAAGATCATGAATAATAATGCACTAAAAGCAACTGTTTGTTTATGGGCATAGAAAAAACATAGCAAAGTTGTATTCAGCTTGTCCTTTATGAAGTAGCAAAACATAAATGTCAGGACACCTTTAAATTTTAGAGGGTCACTGGATGCAAATAATTTGAGAACAAGCAATAGTCATCATCATGAATCAATCAATAATAAATTTTGGGACTATGCACATTATACTCAGAATGACAACTATGCTCTCTTAGTGGTGCATAAAGCAAGAAGATGAAGACTCAACATAAAAGTAAAAGAAAGGCCCTACGCACAGGGAAGCAAGATTACTCATGTGCTAGAGCTTTTTATTTAGAATGCAATAGGAGTGTTGAAAATATATATTTTGAGAGGTATGCATATTTATGTCAACGAATGGCATCAAACAATCTACCATTCTTTCATATGGTGACCTTAAGAGCGGCTCCCATGTAGTCCTCCAATGCACACCATTATTTAGGATCTCTCCAGTATATAATGTGCGGAGCATTATTTGTTTATTTTATGTTTTATTTGGGATGGGCACCCGGTTGCCTTGCTATTTTTGCAATATTAAGGACTTTAGCACATTATTCATTCTTAGTCAAGTTATGAAGTCATGAAAAGACAATAAACCATTCAATACTTCCTCATGAGCTAAAATAAAACACAAAACACGTAGTAATTTTGAAGGTTTAAAGGTAGCAGACAAGCAATTCACTTTGGAGTGGCGTTGAAATACCACATATAGGTATGTATAGTGGACACAATTGGCAAACTTTGGTTGTTGGGAGTTGGATGCAAGAGTAAAGATCATACTCAGTACAGGTGAAGGCTAGCAAAAGACTGGGAGCGACCAACTAAGAGAGCAATAATGGCCATAATCATGCATAGCGACAAAACATTATTAATCAAAGCATAAAGTGATATTACAAGTAAAAAACTAAATGATCATAGAGGCTTTAGGTGATTGGTTTGTAGTCATAACATGGTGTAAGCATGTTACAAGTCGACCCAATAACAGCATCAAAGGAGAATACCACAATACTATGTTTTTATATGATGGAAACAACATATGATTCTTTATATGGCACATTAAGCACTCTCACATGTTTAAGACAAGTCATTCTACGACAATAATTACTAAGCATATGATTAAAATAATATCTAACATGACATGCCAAAGTCTATGCCACAGTCTAAACAAGCTTCCTTTTGCATCACTATAAGCATGAAACATTTTGCTCTTCTCCAACACCAATCAATTTATTTGAAACAACCCTCATGGATAATAATCAATAAATATCATACTCAACTAAACAAAACCAACAAGCTCTAAACGCAATACTAGCAAAAGAGAACACTCACAGAACAATAAGAGTGAAAACTAGAATGTTCTATGCAATTAAAACGGAGCGTGTCTCTCTCCAAAACAAATATGTTGGGGTCCAACCTTATGCTACAGCAAAAAAAACAAAAGAAAACTAAAAACATAAACAAAGACGCTCCGAGAACAATGCATATCATATGAAGCGATAAAAATATAGTGTCTTGAAAGATGACCTGATACTTTGTTGATGAAGAAGGGGATGCCTTGGGCATCCCCAAGCTTTGAAGCTTGTACCTCTTGGATATTTCTTGGGGTGACATGGGCATGCCCAAGCTTGAGCTTTTATCCATACTTCATCTCATCACATCATTCTTCTCTCCCTACACTTGAAAACTTCCTTCATACAAAACTTCACACAATTCTTATTAGCAGCTTTAGTACAATCAAAATAATAAATCCACTTGGGTTCAGTTCTAACATATATCAAACATCCATTAAAGCATTAGCTACTGTCGAAACTCTTCAAAAAGCTCTTTGATCAAAATAACTCAAAAAGAAAGAGATTAAGAGGCAAATGCAAATAGTGGCAGGAATTTGTCAAAACAGAACAACAGGTAAAGATCGATTTTTTCGAAAATCTTATGTTAATCAGCTCGAAAAGTGTTAAACTAACGAAAGTTAGATAATAACATGGGGCATATGCACCAAAATTGGTAGCTAAAAAATCCGCTATGGCTATTTTTACGAATGTTTATGGTGACAGCAAAAAATCTATTTTCAATACAACAACTTCCCCAAATCTTACTTTCTTCCTATTAGAGGCTATTCTTGGCACGAAAACGAAATAAAATGATAAGGAGAGGTTATTACACTGGTAATAACTTCCAAAACGCAACAAAAGAAAAAATACAGTAATAAAACAATGGGTTATCTCCCAAGAGTGCTTTTCTTTAACGCCTTTCAACTAGGCGCAGAAAAAGAACTAGCATCAAGTATTATCAAATGAAGAGGCATCAACATCATAATTTGTTTTAATAATAGAACCATGAGGTGACTTATTTCTTTTTCTAGGGAAGTGTTCCATACCTTTCTTGAGTGGGAATTGATATTTAATAATCCCATCTCTCATATCAATAGCAACACCAACAGTTCTAAGAAACGGTCTTTCCAAAATAATTAGACAAGAAGCATTGCATTCAATATCCAAAACAAAAAAATCAATGGGGACAAGGTTATTGTTAACCATAATAAGAACATTATTAACTCTCCCAAAAGGTTTCTTTGCAACAATATCAACAAGATGAACATCCAAATAACATTGTTCCAACGGTGGCAAATCAAGCATATCATAGATTTTTCTAGTCATAACAGAAATACTTGCACCAAGATCACATAAAGCATTCCAATAAAAGCCATCTACTTTCATCTTAATGATGGGCTCCCAGCCATCTCCTAAATTTTTAGAAATAGAAGCTTCACGTTCTAATTTCTCTTCTCAAATTTGCATGAGATCATTTGTAATATGCTTCGTGAAAGCCATATTTATAGCACTAGCATTAGGACTTCTAGCAAGATTTTGTAAGAACTTAATTGCTTAGGAGATATTGCAATCATAAAAATCAAAGTCATTATTATCAAAGTTAAGAGGACTATTGTCTCTCATACTCCGAAAAATTTCAGCACACTTATCAGAAACAGTTTCAGTGGTTCTAGGCAATTTTGTAGAAGGAGCGGGGACTTTTCCTACACCAATTATTTTACAATTAATAGTAGGATAGTGGCTATCATTTGAAACTTAATTACTATTGCTGGTGGTCATGGTACAAATTTTAGTAAAATTATTATTTCTAGCGATTTCATCTTCTCTTTCCCACCTAGCATGCAATTCCGCCAACATCCTAACATTTTCATAAATTCTAATTGAATGGAATTCAAAGTTTTGCTTTCTTTAACATAATGAGGCATAAATTTTAATTTAAGAAATTCAACATCATGAGCAAGGCTATCAACTTTAGAAGCAAGAATATCAATTTTGCCAAGCTTTTCCTCAACAGTAAGCGGTTTGTTTACTAATAAAGTCCTTAAGCATGACTTCAAGATCATAGGGTGCACTTTTATTGTTGCTGTAGGAATTACCATAAGCATTACCATTATTAGAAGGATATGTCCTATAATTGTTGCTACCAAAATTATTCCTATAAGCATTGTTGTTGAAATTATTGTTTTAATGAAATTCACATCAACATGCTCTTCTTGAGCAACCAAATAAGCTAACGGAATATTATTTGGATCAATATGAGCTTTATCATTAACAAGCATAGACATAATAGTCTCAATCTTATCACTCAAGGAGGAGGATTCTTAGACAGAATTTACCTTCTTGCCTTGTGGAGCTCTCTCGGTGTGTCATTTAGAATAATTTATCATCATGTCATCAAGTAATTTAGGTGCAACCCCCAAAGTAATGGAGATAAAGGTACCTCCAGCAGCTGAATCCAAAAGGTTTCTTGAAGAAAATTTTAGTCCCGCATAAAAAGTTTGGATGATCATCCAAGTAGTCAGTCCATGAGTGGGACAACTCTTTCCCAAAGATTCCATTCTTTTCCAAGATTGAGCAACATGTTCATTATCAAATTTTCTAACTTCCATTATATCACTTTTCAAAGATATAATCTTAGCAAGAGGATAATATTTTCCAATAAAAACATCTTTGCATTTAACCCAAGAATCAATACTATTTCTAGGCAAAGATAGCAACCAGTCTTTAGCTCTACTTCTCAAAGAGAAAGGAAACAATTTCAGTTTTATAATGTCACCATCTACATCCTTATATTTTTGCATCTCACGAAGTTCAACAAAATTATTAAGGTGAGAAGCGGCATCTTCAGTATTAACACCAGAAAATTGCTCTTTCATAACAAGATTTAATAAAGCAGGTTTAATTTCATAGAAAGCTACTTCAGGAACCGGTGGAGCAATAGGTGTAGAAATAAAATCATTGTTGTTTGTGCTAGTAAAGTCACACAACTTAGTATTTTCAGCGGAACCCATTTTAGCAAAATTAAAACTAAGCAATAGAAATAACAGCTATAATATAAACTATTTTTGTGTTTTTGATATAAAGAAGCAAAAAAGACAAAATAAAATAAACTAAGCAAAACATAAAAAAGTAAAGAGATTGGAGATGAGAGACTCCCCTTGCAGAAATCCTCTTTCTCCCCGGCAACAGCGCCAGGAAATTAGTCTTGATGACCCACAAGTATAGGGGATCGCAACAGTCTTCGAGGGAAGTAAAACCCAAATTTATTGATTCGACACAAGGGGAGGTAAAGAATGCTTATAAGCCTTAACAGCGGAGTTGTCAATTCAGCTGCACCTGGAAAAGCACTAGTAACATGGGTGATGTGACAGCAGCAGTAATCCGGCGGCGGTGATCCGCATCGGCCTATCAGCGGTGCCATGGAGCGGAAGCGACCAGAGGAGGGAGAGTATCTCCATTGTTTGGCGGGCGGCGGCGGTGGTTCGGGTCCGATCTGGGTCCTGACGGGCTCGGGTGGGCTGCGATCATCCTGCTGCGTTGACAACGATGCCGGCTTCCTGCAGGTTTCTGGGTTTGTTCCGAGGCACGAGGACGCCATGGGTGACTGTCCTGGTCATGGTGGTGGCGGCCTCCTCCTTCGCCGGAGGTGGTCGGCTGGTTGCTGGGGTGGCGGATCACGAGATCCATTTACTCCGGCGATGAAGATCGAGTCGACGATGAGCTAGCGGTGAAGGGGCCACCGGTGAAAACCGCGCATTGACATCGCTCTTGGCGGATGATGGCGGCGGCTATTAGTGTCGTTCCCTTGCAAAGGCATCATCTTCGTTGGCCTCTCCGTTGGATCTTACCGAGTTGGGGACTAGCGGCTGTCGGTGAAAACCGTGCCACGATTGGCGGGCGATGGTTGTCGCTTCCTTCTCGAAGGCACCATGGTCGCAGTATGCGGCTACTCACTCGTGCTGCTCCGGGGGAAACCCTAGATCCGGGTCTCCTGGATCGGATGATGACGGTGCTTCCTGCGTCGTTCTACCTCTTGGGACATCATTTTTGGAGCAGCGGCTGGATGGAGGTGGATCTTTGGTGGAGTGGTGTTCATCTACCATGTTGACGTTGATGATTCTCAGCGACGTGGAGCTGCAGGGTATCGAACACGGGGCGGACTGCTGGACGCGTACAGGATGGTGGAGCTGTCTGGTGTCATGGGGACATCGACGATAGGTCTGGCAAGGTCAATGCGGTGATCCCTCTTGAAGATGGGTGCGAGGAAGACGGCAGTAGCGATTTCTGTGGCGTTTGTGTTGGCGTGCGCTGAGAGTCTGCTTGACTGGATGTGCTTCTCACCTGCTATTGCGCGGCTTGGACGGCATTTGGTTGTTTAGATGATGCGAGTTGGTGTTTTGTCACCCCCTTCATCCCTCTGTTGATTTAGTCAGGTGGCTTTGAGTTTGATATTTTGTATTGCTCTTGTAAGATGTTGTGAATAATCTAATAAAAAGCCGTGTGCATCCCTTGGATGCAGAAGCTGGGGTGATTTTCTCCCATTTCGAAAAAAGCAACAGTAGCACTAACACAGAGGCGATGGCACCAGAAAGTATTCCAGTGCGGAGTTGACTGTAGAGCAATCATGATGACAGAAGGACCGGGGTTCCCAGCTATCTACACTAGTGGTAACTCTCCAAAAAAATAACATGTGTTGGGTGAACAAATTACAGTTGGGAAATTGATAATTGTGAGAGCATGACAATGCATGCTATGATAAGATAAAGTTTATCGTAGTATTTAATTGGGCATTACAACATAATACATAGACCATAATTCAACTGCGTCTATGACTAATAATCCACCATCAGGTTATCATCTGAACCCCTTCCGGTATTAAGTTGCAAGCAACAGATTATCACATTAAGCAATGTGTGTAAAGTAAACAATAGAATCATCCTTAGACAAAACATTGTTGTTTTCTCCCTAGTAGCAACAACACATCTACAATCTTAGAAGTTATTGTCACTCTTCCAGAAAACTAGAGGCATGAACCCACTATCGAGCATAAATACTCCCTCTTGGAGATACATGCAACTACTTGATCAAGGTAACTATAAGTACCGGAGAGAATGCAAGATCTTAAATAAAAGTAGTATGATAATATGAAGAATAATCTGATCACAATTCCACAATTTATCGGATCCCAACAAACATAACACGGATTACATCATATGGATCTCAATCATGTAAGGCAGCTCAAGAGATCATTGTATTGAAGTACATGGGAGAGAGAGTACCAACTAGTTACAGCCGAGAACCCGTAGTGCAGGTGGGAACTACTCACGAACCATCATGGAGTCGAAGTGGAGGCGGTGGAGTCGATGGAGATGGCTCCGAGGGTCAATCCCCGTCCCGCCAGGGTGCCGGAAAAGGAACTTCTGACACCCGAAACTTGCTGGACGATGGCGGCAGACACAAAAATTTTCATGAACGGGGGCTGGTTGTTTTAGGGTTTTTGTGTCGAAGGGAATTTATAGGTGGAAGGGCGAGGCTGGTGGCCGCCTGGGTGGCCCAAACCATGCAATGGTGCGGGCCCACCCTTGGCTGCGCCATGGGGTGATGTGGCCGCCCTATGGCGCCACTTCGTCTCTACTCCGGACTTCGTCTTCATTACGCAAAATAAGATCTTCGGCTTTCGTTTCGTCCAATTCCGAGAATATTTCATGTACAACTTTTCTGAAATGCAAAAACAGCAAAAAACAGAACTGGCACTGTGGCATCTTCTCAATAGTTAGTTCCGGAAAATGCATAAAACTGCCACGAAGTGTAGAAAAAACATATAGAATTTGGTTAAAATGAGCATGGAGCATCAAAATTATAGATACGTTTGCAACGTATCACCCCTCCCCATATATAAGATGGAGGGATTTGGAGGAGAGGAGCACACAATTTCCCAAGAGGAAAAGGAGAGCCCCTTTAGGCGCCTCCTCCTCTCTATATCTTTAGTTCTCTCTCCACATGTGGTTCCTCGAAGAGCTGCGCACCAAGGGAGTACTCCACCCAATACGTGGGAGCGTCGCCAGGATTCGGATCTAGAAGATCTTCTTCCGCAACCTTAGCTAAATCTGAGGCTGGGAGCGTCGTTGAGCACCGTATGTATGCGGAACTACGAGGTGTTGCACTTACGGTGCTGGAAATCGTACGAAAGGACTTCTACTCGATACCAAGGTCGGTGATACGTCCAAAACGTATCTACTTTCCCGAACACTTTTGCTATGGTCACCTTCTCGAGTGCGTAACTTGACCTTCTCCGTCGAGGTTGACCGTTTCGGACTCTGAGGTATGCAGCATCCTCGGTTGCAGAAGTTGATGCAGCTGATCTAAGGCTCGCTAGATCCCATGGCGTGTGACGGTGGAAAGGCCGAAGAGAAGGTAAAGATTTTTGTCTCGTCGTATTGCTGCATCATTGCCTTGCGTTTGCGGTTCTCAAATGCACTCTTGCGCTTGCTCTCCACCATGATAGAGGCATCAACCAGCGACTCAAGGTCCGGGTATGGAACGACCACCAAGATGCTTGCATTTCATCATGCAGACCATTCAAGAAGCGATCTTTCTTCTTCTCTTCAGTGTCGGTGTCTTCTGGAGCATAACGGGACAGAGTGGTGAATTTGTCCATGTAGTCCACCACAGACATGCTTCCCTGCTTCAGATTCATGAACTTATCCTTCATGAGCTTGATCAGTCCTGAAGGGATGTGGGTCTTGCGGAACTTGGTCTTGAATTCCTCCCAGCCGATGACGTGTCCTTCAGCTTGAATAGCCTTGACATTTTCCCACCAAGCGCGGGCAGGTCCGGAGAGGTAATGAGTGGCAAACAGAACCTTCTCATCATTGCCGACTCCGGCAACCTCCAAGTTGTTCTCAATGGTGCGAAGCCAATCATCGGCGTCGAGGGGTTCAGTGCACTTGGAGAAGACAGGTGGGTTGGTGCTTTGGAAATCCTTCAGCTTGGAGCGGGGGTCTCCATTTCCATCCCCGCCATTATTGTTGTTGGCATTACCAGTAGCAAGCTGAGTGAGGTGCTGAAGAGTAGCAAGATTTGCCTGACGCTCTGCACGGGCTGCCTCACGGTCTTCCATCATCATACGCATGAGTTGAGCCATGGTAGGGTCGGGAGGTGGAGGTGGAGGGGGGTCTCGGTTTGCCCCGCTGTGGTCTCCTCTACGGGTTTCCACCATCCTGAAGAAGGGTGGATTCAGATTTACAAAAAGAAACAAGTGGATGGGCAGCCACTTAAAAGGGGAGGGATTGCAAATAAAAACGGAAATTCAAAAACGGGCGCAACAAATGCAAGTAAGCAAACGATAGCATAGCATAGCAGGGGTGCCGATGGCACAATGTAGCATACATCATCACACATAAGTCTCATACAACACAGCCAAAAGAATGGTTTCATAGAACCATCATCACAAGTCTACTCGCATCGCAAAAGGGGGCCTATCTCATCGCTCTAAGGTAAGGTGGTGCGAGTCCAAGGTGGTGCTCTAGAAGTCGTCGAGGTCCACGACGGGAACCTCGAGTGCGGGTGGGGCGTCCTCCTCAACAAAGGCTGGCTCCTCGGGGTCCTCCTCGGACAGCAGTGGCTCGGGCTCCTCATCTTCATCGTTGATGAAGGCCTCATCCTCAGTATCGGGCTCCATATCGAAGTCCTCGTCCTCGTAGTCGTCGTCGTCACTAAGGAGAGCCTCGTTCTCCTTGCGGAGATCCTCACCGTCGTCCTCAAGCTCCTCAATAGTGGCCTCCATCTATGCAGTCAGGGCCTCCAGCGAAGTCACCTTCGCCTTCAGGCGAGTAACCCTCCGGCGTGCGGCAACCCTCAGCTTGCGCTCACTGGCAAGGTCAGCCTGTGTAGCCGCAAGCTGAGCGCGAAGTGCAGCAATCTCATCCTCCTACAGATCGCACCTCTCACGGGCGCGGTCCTGCTGAGTCTGAGTGTGGTGAAGCAGGTACTCCATATGGTGCAGCTGGTGGGCGGTGTCGGCGTGTGGGGCGCCGGCCACGGGCTGGCCCGCGAGGTCGCGCTGGCCAAGGTACTGGTAACCAGTGTCGGCGACAACCTCCGGGTGAAGAAAGGCGAGGCGTGCAAGTGCCTCCTGAGAGACTCGAATCATCCCGTCGAGCCACGTGCGCTCCATCACGTCGATGGTGAACTCCTCAGTAGCGGGGGAAATCCCGCTCCCCCTGACGACGCAGGTGACCAGCCAGGCCATCTCCGAGTCTCGCGGACCTCTCGGTACGGACGCCCTTAATCTCGGGCACCATACGTCCGCGGCGAATAGCCGAGGTCGGCTAAGGCCCGCTCGAAGAAGTAGAGGGGCGGCCTCACCCCAACCTGACGAACGTGCGTGTACTCGATCGGCATCTACACAAATTTTAAAGTAGATTAAGTTAGTGACCACAGTGTGCAAAATTTTAAGCATAATAAAACAGTAATGCAAGTAAAGTTTCTGGAAAATAGAAGGAGGTAAGGGACTTAAGCATTCTCAGCATTTAGTCAACCTTTTTGTTTTAAGAAAATAGTTTTTGTTCTATTTCTAACGCCCATGCTAACTAAGGTCTCCTACAGTCAGGATGGCTCTGATACCAGCTCTGTGGAGCCCCGGACTTACCAGTCCAGAACTCCTATTATGCATACAATTTCACGATCCCAAGATCATTCCATCGTGAATACATAACCGAACTGATACCAGATTACATCATCCATTACAGTACCGAATTTAAGTAATACGAAGTCTTACATCATAGGCCATCAAGGCCTTAGTTCACCAAACAACGAGCGGAAACAACTTGACTCCAAAAGCGGTGGAACCCAAGTCAGGCCTTTACCCTACAGGCGGCTGACTGGGAGAGCGTCCTAGTTCGCGTCCTCGGCGTCGTACTCCTCTTCTTCGAAGTACTCTTCTTCAAAGTCTGGTCAAGTAGATAACCAGGACAACAATGCCAGTGAGTACTTTTGAATGTACTCGCAAACCACCTTAGAGAGAAATAAAGGATATGCAATATGGCAGTAGCAAGGAAAAGGCACTATCTAGGGCGACAAGGAGCGAGAGGTGGTTCCTCTCGAGAATAAGACCTTTCCATAACTTTGTTGAAAACTTTACGGTAAACCATTTCATTTGCAGACTAATAGGTAAGGGTGACCCCATTTAATTTTCAGCCATCTCATATGGCCATTTCCTTTCCAACTTTCCACCGTACCTCGCAGGTACCTTTCCACCAGTCCCACTGGCATCATTTTCCCAAAACAAAATTTGAGAAAACATTTTTAGAAACCAAAAACTCTTTAATGCCAAGCAGCTTCCATTCCCACGTCCGTAACCGCGGACACGGCTATTCGAATAGTTTCACACTCTGCAGAGGTTGTACACTTTCCCCACAAGATCCGAATATTTAGCGTGTGGGCATCATCCCTGCATAAAAACATATGCCACGACAAATACTCGATCGTAGTTTTTCGCCTGCTCGCCTTAGCCCAAGACATGCCGCCTAGAGTTGTACCTCCCAACACCGGAGTCCTAGGGGTCGTTTACCCAGGAGTAGCAAATTCCCCGACCAGCTCGACCCTCCGGAATGCCGCGACCAACTGCGGGGCATTATTCAATGGGAGCTCATAGGTTGTACCCCTGCCATCGATACGCAATGGAAAGGCGTTCCCAGTTCGTCGGGAAGGCCACGGTCGATAGGTGTCCATGCTCGGACTACCCCTTACATTTGCAGGACTCAAACTAAGGCGAGACAAACTACTACGCTACGCCCCGTCCCACAAAAGGGTAATGTGGTTGTACTGGCTAGGTCCGGTTCAGGTACTTAGTCACCAAAGTTTTTCGAAAACAATTTTCTTCACTTGCCTCCAGCAAAACTTCTTTTCATAAATATCTTTCCTTCCATAAACTCACACTTGGGCAGGGCTACCCCATTCCAAGGTTTTCGAAACACTTCTTTTCTTGAAAACAATTTTCGTAAACATTTTTCCAGGGCTCCCGACCTATAGTCCACTTCTTCTTCGGAAAATGGCGACAAGGATGCCAAGGTGATAAGCACCATATCACTAATTGAGATGTGTTCAGTAGGTACCAACGAGGGCTGCACCCTAAGGGTGGAATAATAAAACTCCAGGTGGAACTAACCACCGACAAAATAAATAGAAGACATGCACCTTTGTAAAACTTGTAATAATGCAAGAATAAGATATATAGGATCAGAGATGCATCAAGAGGTGGCTTGCCTTGCTCAGCAAAGTGTCCCTGGTCTTCTTCTTCAAATCCCCCAAAGTCACCTCCTCCTTCGTCTCCGGCGGCGTTCGAATCTATCGTCGCGCAAATAAAAGAAACACACCATACAAATCAACAACTATCTCCAGAATAATGCACACAAAAATCTGATAAAAACACAGTAGGTAGAGGTTGACAAATGCAAACTACTGAAAGTGGTTTCACCCATTTTTGATTTTTAAAACAAAAGATATGATTTTTGCAATTCCAGAATTGACTTAAGAACCAATTAAATGACCTAAATCTTTCTGGGAGTCACAAAAATGCATGCAGCATACCTACAGAAAGCTATTGACATGTAGAACACACCTGCAGAAGAATCATATGCAAATAAAATTTCTACTGTCCTAAACAATTCAATCAAGACAGAAACCAGAGCACTCCAAAACTTAAACCAACACTAACCAGAGCATCTCCATCCAAAACAAAGCATACCCCTGGATAGCTAAGAACAAATGTGAACTAACCCCACTGGATTTGTATTTTTCTGAGTTGTAAAAGAATTTACAAAAATAGAATACTAAAAAGGTGCCCTGTTTCAGATATAAATCCACCAGGCCTAATATATAACTCTAAAAATCATTTCCTTTGGTAGGGAAATACCCTATTACCATATCTACTGGTAGCATTTGGATTTGCTTCAAGAGCATGTGTAGTTTTTGAATTAAAAATCAGAGAAGTGCTCTCTGGTCAGATTTTAAATTAATTAGCAGACAAAATCTAGGAGGCTTTTGCATAAGGGACCAGTGCCAAATGAAAGGTAATCACATGTGTATTACTCCAGAATTGACCTCATTCAAAAAGAGCTAGTACAAACCTCATGTTAAATAAACTACACAATCTGCAACTATTTAACACCAGATTTATCTACACAGATACAGCATCAAACAGCACATGCAAGCAATTATTCATGGTAGGGAAAACATCTGTGAGCATCTAGAAATTTGAATCAACTCATTTGGTTACTGGACGAATTTATGGTATTTCAAAAACTGAGCAGAGATTTACTGGCAGATTTAAATGGGGAGAAAAGGAAAAAGGAGATAGGGCCGGGGCTCGCTGGGCTAGCTGGGCTCGGCCAGATTCGGCCCAGGTGCGGCTCCGCAGCGCGGGAGGCGGGATTTGAACGGGAGGGCGAGCTGGCGGCCACGCTGGCGCGCGGGACCCGGCGGTGTGCGCATGCACCCGTTGGATTTAATCCAACGGTGCATGCACCGTCGTCCTCGACGCGACGCGGCGTCTGCGCGGCTAATCCTACGGTGCACAGGGAAATGGCGCGGCGCGGCATGCTCACCTCGGGGCTCTGTCGATGGCGAGGTGGGGCGCGTCGGATGCGGCGGAGCAGGGGCTTCCGAACGAGGGTGGCGGCGGGCGAAACAGCGACGTCCTTCCCGGCGGCGATCGACGGTGGTGGAGCAGCTGTTCACGGCGGCGTTGTCTACGGTCGTCCCCGGAATGCAAGAGGGGGCGCATTAGCTCCGCAGAAAGAGAGGCGCGTCAAATGAGTAAGAGGAGGGGAAGAAACAGCGGCGTCTGCGTCGGCGACCTTCACCAAATCCGCCACGGGAACACAGCGGCGCGGCGAACTCGACGGCAGGGAGGAGCAGGGCTCCTCTTCGCCCAAGGAGGTGTTGTGGTGGTGGTCTGGGGGAGTTGTGGCGAGGAACTGAGAGAAGGGAGGGGGTTGGGCGGTATTTAAAGGGGAACGGCCGGTGCACCGTGCACCCGGTCCGTGCACCGACGTGGAGAAGGGCGGCAGCGAGAGGTTGGTCGAGCAGGGCGGTGCTGCTGCGCGCCTGCGAGGCGGTGCCGCGGCTTTGGAGGTTTGCGCGCGTCGGTCAGCGAGGCAGGCAGGAGGGATGAGACGGGGCGGGGGTCTGCCAGGCGCTCGACGAAAAGACAGGACGGCTGGGCGTCGCTGTGCCGCGTCGGTGGGGCTCGGGCAAGGACTGAGGGCGCGTCTCCGAGGCGCCGGGGTGCCGTGCGCGTCTAGTAGGCACGGGTAGGGTTACCAGAGAAGGGAGGTGAGGTGGGAGACGTGGCCGTGTCGGGGCAGAGGTGCCCGCCGGCCATTGGGGGTCGCCAGCGCGGGTCAGCGAGAGGGAGACGAGGGGAGCGTGCAAGCTGTCGTCTGGGAGGGAGAGAGAGGTTGCAGGGGTAGTGCAGGACACTCAGATGCAGCCAAAACTGGAGGTGAGAGGAAGATCTTCATGATCTATGTGGGTTCCCGAGGTGGTGCTCATGGGAGAGAAGGAGAGAGGGAGGGGTCGAGTGGGTCCAGGGAGGGTGCAGTCGTGGAGCTGTGGCCTCCCCAGGTCGTGCATGGGTGCTGGTGAGGAAGGGAATTGAGAGGGAGAGAAAAATAAGAGAGGTGGAGTTCATGGCCGGCATGGCCCTTCCCTCCATTTCACCAAGTTTGGGTTTTTGAATTAAGTCACCAAGAAGTGATCCAAAACAATCCAGGGCATCCATATGATGAATCAAGTGATGTACTCTATTGGAGAATTTTCAGATTTGAGAATTTTAGAAAAGAAGGCATAATTATGGAAGAGGGAGTTTCGAGAAAAACTTGATCTTGGAAGATGATGTGGGAGCATGATCACATGCT
The DNA here is from genome assembly GCF_022539505.1 of Lolium rigidum. Taxonomy (NCBI): domain Eukaryota; kingdom Viridiplantae; phylum Streptophyta; class Magnoliopsida; order Poales; family Poaceae; genus Lolium; species Lolium rigidum. The sequence continues at coordinate 168,944,589 of NC_061510.1, forward strand.
CAAGGGTTATATGGGAATTTTAATTGTTCCCTAATAAGAAAAGGAATTCTCACAATTAATAGGTAGGTTTAGGGTTTTAAGGATTCCCACACAACACGACATTCACAAGCAATTAACACACAATCTCAACAATGCATGAGTATGAGGAACTATATGCATGCAATTTTTGAGAAACAGAAAAGTTTTTGTTGGCCCAAAATTTTGCATTCCAAAGATTAAACCAATGCACAAAAAGTTGGGTGTTACAAAAACCGGGGCACAATATCATTTCATTCAAGAGAATCCCCATTATCCAGTAATTTATACCAATGCGCCGCTTTACCAGATAGCGATATAGAGAATAATTTCTTCCTCACTTCATCCATAGCAATACCTGCACACTTGAATAAACCGCATAATTCATGCAAGAACAGTAAATGATCTCCTGGATGGACAGTTCCATCCCCTGTATAACGGTTATCCACAACACGTTCAATAATTTTCATAGGTATTTTGTATGGTATTTCTTCCTCACCTGGCGCCTCATCCACTACCTTTGCAGTAGTAGTAGATTTTCCAAATAAAAATTCCAGAGAAGATCTCTCCATAATGAATTATGGCAGCAGGCAGAAATAAAATCAGCACAAATAGTAAAAGTTTCCCTTACCAATTCCACTTACCAATAGCGCTTCACTCCCCGGCAACGGCGCCAGAAAATAGTCTTGATGACCCACAAGTATAGGGGGTGTATCGTAGTATTTTCGATAAGTAAGAATGTCGATCCCAACGAGGAGCGGAAGGTGTTGACAAGCGGTTTCGATGAAGGATTCATTGTAAATGCTCACGGACAAGTATTCAGGGGTTTTGATGTAGCAGTTGAATAAAGTACGAGTAAGTAAAGTGCGAGAGTAACAATTGCAGCGAGTGGCCCAATCCTTTTTAGCACAAAGGACAAGCCGGTTTGTTTACTTATAATGACCAAACGTTCTTGAGGACACACGGGATTTTAGTCTAGTGCTTTCGCTACATATGGCTAATTAATCTTCATTGTTTTGATAAGTGTTGTGTGGGTGAACCTATGCCAATGCACCGCCCTTCCTAGGACTAATACATACTTGTGATTATACCCCTTGCAAGCATCCGCAACTACAAGAAAGTAATTAAGATAAATCTAACCACAGCCTTAAACTCTGAGATCCTGCTATCCCTCCTGCATCGATATACCAACGGGGGCTTAGGTTTTTGTCACTCCGGCAGCCCCGCAATTGGCAAACGAGTACAAGATGTATTCCCCTAGGCCCATAAAGGTGAAGTATCATGTAGTCGACGTTCACATGACACCACTAGAAGAATAACACCACAACTTAAATATCATAACATTGAATATTACTCAACCATGGTTCACTACTAACAATTAGACTTCACCCATGTCCTCAAGAACTAAACGAACTACTCACGAGACATCATATGGAACATGATCAGAGGTGATATGATGATGAATAACAATCTGAACATAAACCTTGGTTCAACGGTTTCACTCAATAGCATCAATAACAAGTAGAAATCAATACCGGGAGAGTTTCCCCTATCAAACTATCAAGATTCAACCCAAATTGTTACAGCGGTGACGATGTGCAGCGGTGGAGACGGCGGTGGTGATGATGTAGATGATGACGATGGTGATGGAGATGATGTCCAGCTCGATGACGGTGACGATGGCGTCGATTTCCCCCTCCGGGAGGGAATTTTCCCGGCGGATCTCAGCCTGCCGAAGAGCTCTTTTCTCTCTGGTGTTCTCCGCCCCGCAGAGGCGGCTGTAACTCTTCGCGACTATTCCCCTGGAGCTTAGGTTTTCGGGACGAAGAAATACGCGAAGAAGAGGTGGCCAGAGGGGGCTGTGGGCCCCCTCCTCACAGGGCGGCGCGGCCAGGGCAGGGCCCGCGCTGGCCTATGAGGGGTGCCCATGGTGGCCCTCCTCGGCTCCCCCTTCTGGCTCCCTTCGTCTTCTGGAAAAATAGGATTTTTCATATAAATTCCGTCAATTGTTGATCTTCCGAAATATTGCATTCCGACGGCGCTTTTTCCAGCAGAATCCTGACTCCGGTGCGCGCTCCTCCAATAATCATGAAACATGCAAAATAGATGAAATAACATAAGTATCGTCTCCAAATATGAAATATATCAATGAATAACAGCAAATTATGATATAAAATAGTGATGCAAATTGGACGTATCAACCAATCATGGCAAGGTTGGGCGTCCGTGAGAATTTGTGAAGGGAGAGGGCAAAACTGAGTAGTATCAAGAAACCAAGGGCACGTGACTAGTAAACAGGCTAAGGGATTCAAATATGAGATTTAAAAAATGCAAAATGCGTGTTTTGTACAATGAAACCCATCTTGGACTACCTCAAACTATTTGCAATAAAAATATACATGAGTGTGAAAATTGTGGACTCATTCAGACAAAGTATATTTTAGGGAAAGCTGTTTTGGGGGAAGCTGTTTTGGGAAGCCATGCACCTTCATAGCTACTAGGTGATTTGAGAAGTCAATTTGTGGTAAAACTTGATTTATCTATGATTGTTATGGTTCCCAACGTGGCAGGTCGCGTCAGAAGACTCCATGAGTAAGTGCCACTATGATTTTATCTTTTTGGAATTTTTTGCACATTAAATGACTCATTTAACTAGTTTAATCTCATTTGTTGACTCTCTGTTGACCAGCCACTTGAGGGTAAAACTGAGTATATTGCACTAGCCAGTATTAGCACTCAAGGGGAAAACTGAGCACACAAAAAATGCTTGTATAAGACTCGAGGGTATACCTGAGTATATCTAAATTTCGAGGGTTAGACTCGAGGACGCGTGTTGCGGTACAGAAGTGGAAGACGTGCAACTGTTGACGCGTAGGACGCGGGTCGCGATGTAGAAGTTGAAGACGTGCAATCATGGACGCATGTCCCGGTGCAGAAGTCGAAGACGTGCAGACGTGCAATAGTGGATGTGTAGGACGCATGTCGCATTTAGGACCCCTCACCTTTATAGATGCCTCTCCCTATTCGCCTCCTCGCACTATCTCACTGTCACTCTCACTCCCTCACACAATGCTGCCTCTCACGTCCCATCATCTTCTCCAAAGCAAAAAAAAACCCTCTCCCTCTCCTCTGCCGGTGATGGACAAGGAGAATGTGAATCCGTCCTCTGTCCTCGACGCCGTCCCCTCTAAGCGCGGCGCCTCCGTCCTCGATGCCATCCCCTCTATGGCCGTCGCCGCTACTGGTGTATTGGCGGCTCCAGCCGGTGCATCGGAGGCTGCCACCGGTGGCGGTCAGATCCCGCCGGAATGGGACCCCTACGAGAAGGTGCCGTACATCTCTCCGTTGAACCCCTACGGCACCTGCATGGACGACCCATGGAACGAGGTAACTACGGTTTTCTCCATTGTTGTTCCCCTTTCCCTTTTCAAACCTATTTTTGCTGGTTCTCTAGTAACTATTAGTGCCGATTTGTAGGTAGGATGAGTATTGGGTTAATATTTATGCCGATTTTATTTTGATTTGATCCCTTCTTGATTTATGCAAGTAATCATGGGATCTCAATCAGTTAAGATTTGGGGTTCGGCCGTTCGGTTAATTTATGCAAGTAATCATGGGATCTCAATCAGCTATTTATGCACGAATCAAAACATATCAATCTAATTTTGCAAATAATCTGGAATTTTTTCAAATTCAGATCTGGAATTTGTTTCTTTGCCTATGATGAATCGTTGGGCACAAATTTCTACAGGGCGGGTTCAACGAACCATTGCTGTGTAAAAATCTGTTGTTCATGAGGTTTGGTTCGCTAACCTCATCTCTGTAGATATATAATCATGTTCACTCTAAATGAGGCTGCCTCTGTTTTTCCTAACTTTGTTATCATGCACGTTACGTAATCGTTGCAACTCATTCACTCATAGTTTTCGTTTGATATGGATTAGGAGTCTGGCAGCGACATCGGCAGCGACAAGGAGGATCAGCACACCAAGGCTCGGCAGGTGCTGCGGAGGCTGCAGATCGGCCAGTTCACCTCCTACTTCACCAAAGGTGTCTACAAGTGCCCCTTCTGCACTAGGAGACTCGTCGGCACTAACTTCAACTGCCTCCTCACGCATGTCGAGGACATCGGAAGGACCTGTAGGGATTCGTAGCATAGAAAACAAAAAAATTCCTACCGCTAGAACGAAAACCAAGCCAAGATGCAATCTAGAAGATGGTAGCAACGAGGGGATCACGAGACTAACCCTTGAAGATTTCCAAAGCCTACGAGATTAGATCTTGTTGTTGCAGAAGACGATCACTTGCCGGTTTCAAAAGCGCGTAGAAGATCTTGACGGTGCCACAATCGGGTAGCACCTCCGTACTCGGTCACACGTTCGGTGTTGATGAAGGCGACGTCCTTGTCCCCGTTCCAGCGGGCAGCGGAAGTAGTAGATCCTCCTCGGAATCCCGGTAGCATGACAGCGTGGTGACGGTGGTGGTGGAGATCTCCGGCAGGGCTTCGCCTATGCGCTGCGGGAGAGATATGTGGAGGAGGGCGCTAGGGTTTGGGGAGAGAGGGGGTCTAGGGCGCCAGCCACTTGGGGGCTGCGGCCTAGGAGGCTTTGGTGTGTCCGGCCCCTCCCCTTGTCTCCTCATTATATAGGTGGAAGCCCCAAGTGTTGGACTACAAGTCTTCGAATAAAACCCCAACCCAAAACTTCCCATATGGTGGGAAACCTACTCAAGGAGGGAGTCCTACTCAAGGTGGGACTCCCACCTTTCCTTGAGGGGGGGTGGCCGGCCACCTTTAGGTGGAGTCCACCTAGGACTCCTCCCCCTTAGGGTTGCCGGCCTTGCTAGTGGAGTCCCTCCGGGACTCCACCTTCCATAGTGATTTATTCCGGACTTTTCTAGAACCTTCCATAAATGCACCGGAACATTTTCAAACTTATAAAATGACTTCCTATATATGAATCTTATTCTTCAGACCATTCCGGAACTCCTCGTGATGTCCTGGATCCCATCCGAGACTCCGAACAAAACTTTGAACTCCATTCCATATTCCATATCTACTTAAACGACATCAAACCTTAAGTGTGTCACCCTACGGTTCGCGAACTATGCAGACATGGTTGACACCTCTCTCCGACCAATAACCAATAGCGGGATCTGGAGATCCATAATAGCTCCCACATATTCAACGATGACTTAGTGATCGAATGAACCATTCACATACGATACCAATTCCCTTTGTCACGCGATATTTTACTTGTCCGAGGTTTGATCATCGGTATCTTTATACCTCGTTCAACCTCGTCTCATGACAAGTACTCTTTACTCGTACCATGGTATGTGGTCTCTTATGAACCATTCATATGCTTGCAAACTAATTAGACGACATTCCACCGAGAGGGCCCAGAGTATATCTATCCGTCATCGGGATGGACAAATCCCACTGTTGATTCATATGCCTCAACTCATACTTTCCAGATACTTAATCCCACCTTTATAACCACCCATTTACGCAGTGGCGTTTGATGTAATCAAAGTAACCTTCCGGCATAAGTGATTTACATGATCTCATGGTCGAAATGATTAGGTAACTATGTATCGAAAGCTTATAGAAAATGAACTTAATGACGTGATCTTATGCTACGCTTAATTGGGTGTGTCCATTACATCATTCACATAATTACATAACCTTGTTTATTAATAACATCCAATGTTCATGATCACGAAACTATGATCATCTATTAATCAACAAGCTAGTTATATAAGAGGCTTATTAGGGACTCCTTGTTGTTTACATAACACACATGTATCAATGTTTCGGTTAATACAATTATAGCATGGTATATAAACATTTATCATAAACACAAAGATATATAATAACCATTTTATTATTGCCTCTTGGGCATATCTCCAACGAGTCTCCCACTTGCACTAGAGTCAATAATCTAGATTACATTGTAAGGTACCTAACACCCATGGCATTCTGGTGTTGGTCATGCTTTGCCCTGGGGAGAGCTTTAGTCAACGGATCTGCCACATTCAGATCAGTGTGTACTTTGCAAATCTTTACTTCTCCATCTTCGATGTACTCGTGAATCGAGTGAAAACGCAGCTTGATATGCTTCAGCTTCTTGTGTGACCTTGGTTCTTGTGCATTGGCGATGGCACCCATGTTGTCACAATAGATGACTAGTGGGTCCAATGCACTAGGAACCACACCAAGCTCAACAATGAACCTCTTCATCCATACCGCTTCTGATGAAGCCTCTGAAGCCGCTATGTATTCCGATTCTGTTGAAGACTTCACCACCGTGCATTGCTTCGAGCTGCACCAGCTTACTGCAGCACCATTCAATATAAACACGTACCCAGATTGAGACTTAGAGTCATCAGGATCAGTGTTCCAACTTGCATCGGTGTAACTAGTTACAACGAGCTCTTGGTCACCTCCATAACAAAGAAACACATCCTTAGTTCTTTTCAAGTACTTCATGATATTCTTGACCGTTGTCCAGTGTTCCATTCCTGGATCACTTTGATATCTGCTAGTCAAACTAACAGCATGTGCTATATCCGGTCTAATACACAGCATGGCATACATGATAGAGCCTACTGCCGAGGCATAGGGGATCTGATTCATCCTCTCTCTTTCTTCTGCCGTAGCCGGACCTTGAGTTTTACTCAAGACCTTACCTGGCAACATAGGTAAGAACCCTTTCTTACTTTCATCCATTCTAAACTTCTTTAGAATCTTGTACAGGTATGTACTCTGTGAAAGCCCTATTAGGCGTCTTGATCTATCTCTATAAATCTTGATGCCTAAAATGTACGCTGCTTCACCAAGGTCTTTCATTGAAAAAACACTTATTCAAATAACCTTTTACACTGCTTGATAGTTCTATATCATTCCCAATTAATAATATGTCATCTACATATAATATCAGGAATGCTACAGAGCTCCCACTCACTTTCTTGTAAATACAGGCCTCTCCATGACACTGTATAAACCCGAAGTCTTTGATCACCTTATCAAAGCGTCGGTTCCAACTCCTGGATGCTTGCTTCAGTCCATAAATTGAACGCTGAAGTTTGCACACCTTGTCAGCATTTTTAGGATCGACAAAACCTTTGGGTTGTACCATATACAACTCTTCCTCAATGTCTCCATTAAGGAACGCCGTTTTGACATCCATCTGACAAATCTCATAATCGAAAAATGCAGCTATTGCTAAAAAAATCCTCACAGACTTTAGCTTCGCTATAGGTGAGAAAGTCTCATCGTAGTCAACACCTTGAATTTGTCGGAAACCCTTTGCGACAAGTCGAGCTTTATAGACAGTAATATTACCATCAGCATCTGTTTTTCTCTTGAAGATCCATTTATTTTCGACAGCCTTGCGGCTATCAGGTAAGTCTACCAAAGTCCACATTTTTTTATCATACATGGATCCCATTTCGGATTTCATGGCTTCTTGCCATTTGTTGGAATCTGGGCTCACCGTCGCTTCTTCATACGTCGCAGGGTCCTCATCATTGTTGTCCACAATCATGACATTTAGACAAGGATCATACCAATCAGGAGTGGTACGTTCCCTTGTCGATCTGCGAGGTTCAGTAGCTATCTCGCTCGAAGTTTCATGATCATTATCATTAGCTTCCTCTGTTACCGGTGCAGGCGGCACAGGAACATCTTCCGGTACTACGCTACTCTGATCAACGAGAGAAGGTTCAGTAACCTCGTCGAGTTCTACTTTTCTTGCAGTCACTTCTTTAGTGAGAAACTCTTTCTCAAGAAAGGTTCCATTCTTAGCAACAAAGATTTTGCCTTCGGATCTGTGATAGAAAGTATACCCTATAGTTTCCTTAGGGTATCCTATGAAGACGCATTTCTCCGCTTTGGGTTCTAGCTTGTCCGGTTGTAACTTTTTTACATAGGCTTCGCAACCCCAAACTTTAAGGAATGACAGCTTAGGTTTCTTATTAAACCATAATTCATACGGTGTCGTTTCAACGGATTTAGATGGTTCCCTATTTAAAGTGAATGCAGTTGTCTCTAATGCATAACCCCAAAACGATAACGGCAAATCAGTAAGAGACATCATAGAATGAACCATATCTAAGAGAGTTCGATTACGACGTTCGGACACACCATTTCGTTGTGGTGTTCCCGGCGGTGTCAACTGTGAAAGTATTCCGCATTTCTTTAAATGCATGCTAAACTCATAACTCAGATATTCTCCTCCGCGATCAGATCGCAGAAATTTAATCTTTTTGTTGCGTTGATTTTCTACTTCACTTTGGAATTCCTTAAACTTCTCGAAAGTTTCGGATTTATGTTTCATGAAATAGATATACCCGTATCTACTCAGATCATCTGTGAAGGTTAGAACATAACGATAACCACCGCGTGAGGCTACACTCATTGGTCCAAACACATCGGTATGTATGATTTCCAATAAGTCTGTAGCTCGCTCCATAATACCAGAGAATGGAGTCTTAGTCATTTTTTCCATTAGACATGCTTCGCATCTATCAAGTGACTCAAAGTCAAGTGACTCAAGTAATCCATCGGAATGGAGTTTCTTCATGCGTTTCACTCCAATATGACCAAGACGACAGTGCCACATATAAGTAGAGTTATCATTCAATTTAATTCTCTTAGCATCAATGTTATGAACATGTGTATCACTACTATCGAGACTTAATTGAAATACACCATTCTTCTCAGGTGCATGGCCATAAAAGATATTATTCATAAAAATAGAACAACCATTATTCTCATACTTGAATGAATAACCGTCTTGCATTAAACAAGATCCAGATATAATGTTCATGCTCAACGCAGGCACTAAATAACAATTATTGAGGTTTAAAACTAATCCCGAAGGTAGATGTAGAGGGAGCGTGCCGACAGCAATCACATCGACCTTGGATCCATTTCCAACGCGCATTGTCACTTCATCCCTCGATAGGCTTCGTTTATTCCGTAGTTCCTGTTTCGAGTTACAAATGTGAGCAACCGAACCAGTATCAAATACCCAGGCACTAGTACGAGAACCAGTAAGATAAACATCTATAACATGTATATCGGATATACCTTTCTTCTTCTTGACAAGGCCACTCTTCAAATCAGCCAAGTACTTGGGGCAATTACGCTTCCAGTGTCCATTCTCCTTGCAGTAATAGCACTCAGTATCAGGCTTAGGGCCAGCCTTAGGCTTCACAGGAGGCGCGACAGTTTTCTTGCCGCCCTTCTTGAAGTTGCCCTTAGGCTTGCCCTGTTTCTTGAAACTGGTGGTCTTGTTGACCATCAACACTTGGTGCTCTTTCTTTATCTCAATCTCAGCAGATTTCAGCATGGAGAAGAGTTCAGGTAACTCTTTGTTCATGTTCTGCATATTGTAGTTTATCACAAAGTTCTTATAACTAGGTGGCAGTGATTGAAGGACACGATTAATCCCCAGTTTGTTAGGAATCACTATCCCCAAGTCACTGAGTTTCTTCGCATGCCCAGTCATGGTGAGCATGTGCTCACTAACGGAGCTGCCCTCTTCCATCCTGCAACTGAAGAAGTGTTTCGATGCTTCATAGCATTCCACGGCCTCATGAGTTTCAAAGATAGCTTTCAGCTCATTGACCAACTCATACGGATCATGGTGCTCAAAACGTTTTTGAAGATCGGCTTCCAGACTGCATAGGATGGCACACTGAACTTGAGAGTACCGAGTTTTCCAAGTATCGTAAACATTCTTTACTTCATCGGATTCAGTTTTTGCAGGTGGGGCACCTAGCGGTGCATCGAGCACATATTGCAGATTTCCACCAGCGAGGAAAATCCTCACATGACGGAACCAGTCGGTGAAGTTGCTACCGTTGCTCTTAAGATTTTCTTTCTCTAGGAACTGGTTAAAATTGATTGATGGGGACGCCATGATCTACAACATATATTTGCAATAGTTTAGACTAAGTTTATGACAAATTGAGTTCAAGTTTTAATTCAACAAAATCAAAAACTAGGTGAACTCCCACTCAAAACAATATCCCTCGTATTGTCTTAGTGATCACACGAACCAAATCCACCAAACCAAGTCCGATCATCACGAGACAAGGTGTAACTTCAATGGCGAACACTCAAAGTATTCATCATATCAATCATATGATTCATGCTCTACCTTTCGGTATCCCGTGTTCCGAGACCATGTCTGTACATGCTAGGCTCGTCAAGGCAACCTTAGTATCCGCGTGTGCAAATCTGGCTTGCACCCGTTGTATGCACATGTTGAATCTATCACACCTGATCATCACGTGATGCTTCGAAACGACAAGTCTTGGCAACGGTGCTACTAAGGATGAACACTTTATTATCTTGATATTTAGTGAGAGGGATCATCTTATAATGCTCCCGTCGCGATCTAAGCAAAATAAGATGCATAAAAGGATTAACATCACATGCAGTTCATATGTGATATGATATGGCCCCTTTGTCTTTGCGCCATTGATCTTCATCTCCAAAGCACGGACATGATCTCCATCATCAACGGGCATGATCACCATCATCGTCGGCATAGCGTCAAGGTCAATGGCGCCATCTTCATGATTGTTCTCCCATGTAGCAACTATTACAACTTCTTTGAAATACTACTCAACATGAAATTTAAAGACAACCATAAGGCTCCTGCCGGTTGCCACAATACAATAATGATCATCTCATACATATTCATCATCACATTATGGCCAGATCACATCACCAAACCCTGCAAAAACAAGTTAGACGTCTCTAATTTGGTTTGCATATTTTACGTGGTTTAGGGTTTTCGAGTAAGATCCAATCTACCTACGAACATGAACCACAACGGTGATACTAGTGTTGTCAATAGAAAGAGTAAATTGGATCTTCACTATAGTAGGAGAGACAGGCACCCGCAAAGCCACTTATGCAATACAAGTTGCATGTCGAGCGTGGAGCAAATCTCATGAACATGGTCCTGTAAAGTTAGCCCGAGCCGCTTCATCCCACTATGCCACAAAGATACAAAGTACTCAAACTAAAGACAACAAAGCATCAACGCCCACAAAAAATTGTGTTCTACTCGTGCAACCAATCTATGCATAGTCATGGCTCTGATACCACTGTAGGGATTCGTAGCATAGAAAACAAAAAAATTTCCTACCGCGAGAACAAAAACCAAGCCAAGATGCAATCTAGAAGATGGTAGCAACGAGGGGATCACGAGACTAACCCTTGAAGATTTCCAAAGCCTACGAAATTAGATCTCGTTGTTGCAGAAGATGATCACTTGCCGCTTTCAAAAGCGCGTAGAAGGTCTTGACGGTGCCATAATCGGGCAGCACCTCCATACTCGGTCACACGTTCGGTGTTGATGAAGACGATGTCCTTCTCCCCGTTCCAGCGGGCAGCGGAAGTAGTAGATCCTCCTCGGAATCCCGGCAGCACGACGGCGTGGTGACGGTGGTGGTGGAGATCTCCGGCAGGGCTTCGCCTATGCGCTGCGGGAGAGATATGTGGAGGAGGGGCGCTAGGGTTTGGGGAGAGAGGGGGTCTAGGGCGCCGGCCACTTGGGGGCTGCGGCCTAGGAGGCTTTGGTGTGTCCGGCCCCTCCCCTTGTCTCCTCATTATATAGGTGGAAGCCCCAAGTGTTGGACTACAAGTCTTCGAATAAGACCCCAACCCAAAACTTCCCATATGGTGGGAAACCTACTCAAGGAGGGAGTCCTACTCAAGGTGGGACTCCCACCTTTCCTTGAGGGGGGGGTGGCCGGCCACCTTTAGGTGGAGTCCACCTGGGACTCCTCCCCCTTAGGGTTGCCGGCCTTGCTAGTGGAGTCCCTCCGGGACTCCACCTTCCATAGTGATTTATTCCGAACTTTTCTAGAACCTTCTAGAACCTTCCATAAATGCACCGGATCATTTTCAAACTTATAAAATGACTTCCTATATATGAATCTTATTCTCCGGACCATTCCGGAACACCTCGTGATGTCCTGGATCCCATCCGATACTCCGAACAAAACTTCGAACTCCATTCCATATTCCATATCTACTTAAACGACATCAAACCTTAAGTGTGTCACCCTACGGTTCGCGAACTATGCAGACATGGTTGAGACCTCTCTCCGACCAATAACCAATAGCGGGATCTGGATATCCATAATGGCTCCCACATATTCAATGATGACTTAGTGATCGAATGAACCATTTACATACGATACCAATTCCTTTTGTCACGCGATATTTTACTTGTCCGAGGTTTGATCATCGGTATCTCTATATACCTCGTTCAACCTCGTCTCATGACAAGTACTCTTTACTCGTACCGTGGTATGTGGTCTCTTATGAACCATTCATATGCTTGCAAGCTAATTAGACAACATTCCACCGAGAGGGTCCAGAGTATATCTATCCGTCATCGGGATGGACAAATCCCACTGTTGATTCATATGCCTCAACTCATACTTTCCAGATACTTAATCCCACCTTTATAATCACCCATTTACGTAGTGGCGTTTGATGTAATCAAAGTAACCTTCCGGCATAAGTGATTTACATGATCTCATGGTCGAAAGGATTAGGTAACTATGTATCGAAAGCTTATAGCAAATGAACTTAATGACGTGATCTTATGCTACGCTTAATTGGGTGTGTCCATTACATCATTCACATAATGACATAACCTTGTTTATTAATAACATCCAATGTTCATGATCACGAAACTATGATCATCTATTAATCAACAAGCTAGTTATATAAGAGGCTTACTAGGGACTCCTTGTTGTTTACATAACACACATGTATCAATGTTTCGGTTAATACAATTATAGCATGGTATATAAACATTTATCATAAACACAAAGATATATAATAACCATTTAATTATTGCCTCTTGGGCATATCTCCAACAGGACCTTCCCCAAAGTCAGCGCGACAGTGAACGTCTACGCCTTCCGCGCCAAGCACAAGGCGCTCGGCATTCACCTCCGCAACTTACAGCGGGTGGAGATCGCTGCCGGGCGCAGCCTCCGATCAAGCCCAAGGTGCCCAAGATCAAGGGAAAGGGGAGCAAGAACTAGAGGAAGAGCCATATGGGAATGGAGTAGGCGGAGTCCAGGACGTGTGCTGCTGCTGCAAAGCATCTTTTTTATTTTGTTATTATGTTGTCACTATGTTGGTATTGTGAAGAACCTCGTTATTGGCCTGCCTTTGTTAAGAACCTATTATTATGCTGGCTGTTGTATGCATCTTATTATTTATCCCTATTCTACTATACTTTGTTGGCCCTAATTTATCGTACATTAGCATCGAGATTTGTTTTTAGAATTAACTAGATACTCCCTCCGTTTAGAAATATAAGATTGTATAGATGTTTTTAGAGTGGCATTCAAACTAAAAAGAGTGAATCTACACACTAAAACTAGACTAGATACTAACTAAAGTAGATGAATCAAAGAAAAAACCAAAACGTCTTATATACATGCACGGAGGGAGTACATATGAACTAAGATAGGTGAGGTCATTAATATGGACCAGAGGAAGTACTAGATTTGCTGCCATATTGGGTAAAAAACGAGGGCCAAAAGGCACAAATAATTGAAGAAAGACAGAAATGAAAGCTTCTCTAGATTTGATAATAATTTGGTGAAAAAGTACAGAGAGAAAGAGGGGGAAAATGTGCTCTTAAAAATGCCAATTTGGGCCGATAGAGATAGAACCCAGCTCTTGCTCACATACAACCAAACGCGGTCTCGTCCTATCTCACGCGGTCCCTTTCTACCAGCCCCACATTACGCGGCCCCACATGGCACGGCCCCACACATCAGCACGGAACAGTCAACTAAACGGGAATCCTCCCGTCTGAGCTCCTTCTGCGGGTTTCAGACAAGGGCTTGGGGAAAGTGAGGAAAAACTAAGTAGCTGGGGAAAATTGAGTACAACTAAGGACGCGAAGGCACGAAAATGGAAATCCCAAAAAAACAATTCTTCAATGCATGTGACAATCATGGGGTGGGGGGATTTGGATAGTATCCACAACTATTATATCTATTTGCACAAATACCTTGACGGTTTCCAATTGTTAATAAATGAAGTCCTATAAGCATGTCTTGGGTTGGTACGCAAATAGGATCTCCAATAGCGGGAGATAAGAGATTCATATGGCAGTGATTCTCTGCATATTCCTTAGGGCCGCTTAGTTAGCAGGATGAAACATGCATAAAGATGCGACGCGAGGTCGCTACACTTTCGCTTCGTCTTTGTATCGACTGTCGACTAGACACCCCGTTCGTCCGACTGAAGGATCATCTCACTTGACGACTTTTTTTAGTTGCCTCGTGTCTTGTGTCCTACGTGCACAAAAGGCAGTTGCCTAAATTTGTTTCACAGTAACGACGGTCTAGATTCTAAATCAACAACTTGTATTACTCAAAGATATTTGAGATTACAATCGGTATGCGATATGCTCATTAAACCCTTTGGACCAGAGGATAGCCATAATGACGTACAGGTTTGGGTTCTAGCATAATTAGCCAAGAAGTGGCTACTATTGGTCTGACACTTTAAAACATGAGTAACATAAGTTTGACGAACCTTCAACAAGGTTTTTATCTCTTCAACGGTTGAGCTGTAGAGAGAGATCCACATCATTATTTTTTAGCATCGATACTATTCAGAACAATCCGTGCACTAGTGCAAGGAAAGCGTCAATCCTTCTCGAACTGCAGAAACATCAGCGCCTAGGGAATCCCTACAAAAGTATATCTCGACAGAAATGCAATGAATCTAAATGAAATCAGGAACGCTCTAGCACTGTCCAACCAATAATAAGAGTGCATACTCACAAGTATAAAATCTAAGAGTAACTCAGCTTTGACATCATCTGACCAAACTATAAATTCGGGTATGAAAATTAGCATTTAGGAATCTTTCTCAAGCATCCGATAAGGACGACGTACGTGGAAGAAAGGTCAGCAGCAGACGAGAAACGCTCGAGGATGACGGTGCACAATCGAGGTTGGTAGTGTCATGGGAATCATTCGAGGATGATAATAGCATCATCGATTTCTTGTCCTTCCCTTTGTCGCAACGTTCTTTTTTTTATTATGGGTGATTTATTACTCATAACATGCAATTACACCCGATCTCTGCATAGCTAAGATGCACACAGCCGTTCGAAGAGTCTCAAAGTCTGGAGTGCTAAAAAAGGCGAATTACATATCAGACATGAGCAAAGTAAAACGCCTAAGGTGAAGGCGGCGGCCCAATCCGTAGATTATGATGCCACCCATGTAGGAAAAAAGTATCCCTCGTCGTGTCCTCCAACCGTATACAGACCTCCATAAACAGGTCCACCTTCTGCAGCGCATACCACGAACGGAGAGTAGCGGTACATCTATAGATAACCTGCAAGAGAGAACAATTCTTATAATTAAAAACTTTGTCATTTCTACGCAGCCATAGCAACCAAATAATGGCAAGCGCCCCCAACCTAATAAACGTTCTAAATCTGTGATCGATTCCGTGAAGCCAATTACCGAAGATGTTGGCCATACTAGTCGGCGGATACAGATCAGAAGCTACTTGGATGCATGACCATATAGATCTGGCAAAGCGACATTGAAAGAACAAGTGTTTAATTACATCAACATGTTGACAAAAAACACACTGCGTGCTCCCATGCCAATTACGTTTCACAAGATTATCTTTGGTTAGGATTTGTTGCAGAGTTCCTATTGCTTGTAAAACCTTGTTCTGAAGATCAGTCGTAGACTCTATTAGGTGAAGGACCCCATGCTTCTCTAGCTCAAGTAAAATCCCAGTTACCTTTGCAGCAAATTCAGGCTCGAGTTGTTCAACCTAAGGTGGACAACTTCTCACCCAGATTCTACCAAGCCAAAACCAATATTTAAAATGAAAATCCAACCTTCATAAACATAAACGGTAACTATGAGCATGACATGTAAATGTAATATCGACTATTTTTCAGTGATCAATCTCTAATATAGTGTGAAAATGGAACCCTACAAGCATGAAGAGTAGAGTTAGATCGTCATCACCCCATGTTGTTTCTCCATGTCAAAAGAAGCTAGAGTGTTGTTGTTGGAATATGTGAAGCACAGACAGAAATATCATTTTGTGTGAAGGCCTTGGATACAATGGAATTCGAGAGACCTGGGGGAACCATCACGGTGGTCGCAGCTCCATTCATGTATGTGATGTCTTGATTGCCAATTGGGTGAACCATCTGCATAGTAAAAGCACAATAAATCAAATGAAGTGACATTTGATTCCATAATTTGACCTTAGCTAGATATATCCATTAGCAAACATTATGTCGGTTCATGATTAAAAATGGGTCATTCATTGGCACAAATACATGTTGTTGCTTATGCATTTGTTGAACCCACTTCACGCCAAGCATCCACCCTCTTGCCTTGGTGCGTTAGCCTCGGTATGTTGTGTGGCATCCTGACGTTATGGACCATTCCATGGAAGAATATTTTTCTTGGATATTGTTGATAGCCAAAACTAGGAAAGTGTTGTGGCAACATGACATGCGGCCCAGGACCGGAGTACTGATGGGCAACAATATTTTATGGTGTCGCGGGTACTACCACTCCTTTGTTCTGAGCACAAGCAAAGTGTGGTTGGAAACAATGTGGTCAACATAAAGCTTATTGTTTGTCGCTCTAGAGTTCTCAACATTAAGATGGTATATTTTAATCATTTTCAGCGCAAGCATATACTTCTACAAATACTAGCAAATTCAATGTCAAGATATTCAGTGACAAAAGCATCAAGAGAACTGGTTGTTATCACCTCAATTTATTTCAACATTAAATATCATCAAGATTACATTATCACATCACTATTGACTCACACTTTGTATGTTTTGATTAGCACAAGATATACAACTTTACAACTGAATAGTTTATTCTATTTAATATATTTACACATGAAAGGGAATGGATAATAACCTTTATACAACAACTACACAATGACCTACGACAATGTACACCAACGATATGAACATATGGTTCACTAAATGTAAAATTACCAAGTCAACGGATCAAACAATAAAGCCATTAGTTATTAGGATAAAAAAATCATAAAAAAGCAGTTGAGAACTAAGATTTACCACTAGTATAGCTCTTCTTTCCTCCTCCCGTTGAGCTACACAAATATACAATGGTTTTTTTGCCACCCATCTTTCCATTCATCTCTTAATTTGTTACAATTATTCAACATTATTTAAAAGTAAAGCTATTCAATTGAAAGCAAAGACATCGTCATATAAAATTAATCGATAGTTATGTATTGAACTTACACCTTTATTTACAGCTTCAACAGTTTTAAATGACACAAAGCCATAACCCTTGCTCCTTCCTTGTGAATCATCCATAACGTAAAAGAATGTCAAAAACACATTGAGCCAATATACTAAAAAGGGGTACTAATAAATAAATATATAATTACCTTGCATGACTCAAGCTCACCAAAAAATTCAAATAAGTTTTTCAACTGCACATCACTAATGATATCGTTTACATTCTTCATATACAAATTGACCAAATGTCTAAATTTCTATTTATCTCGCATTAAAATTTGGCCTTGAGCTCATCTTGTCTTTCTTCTTCTTCTTCTTCGCTCTTCCAACGTACATAATCAAATCATTGGACATCTTAAGATTTTTAATAGCTTCAATGGAACACTCTGATCTCTTATAGTTAACAAATTCAAAACATCTAGAACTCCCATCAGCATCTCTCATAATTATAGCACTAGTAATTTCACCAAATGGTGCAAACTGTTGACGCAAGTCATCTTCCGTGTATTTTTTTGGGATGTTCTTTATGTACACATTTGTAAATGTGCTCACATCTGTAATGAGCTGCCTCTCTTGACGTCAAATGAAGCGACTAACAAATATTCATTTGCCAGCATGCCATACCACTGATGGCATCCATAGCAGACTTCTTGTTTGTGAATTGAGAAAAACCATATCCTTTTGATTGACAATTTTTTTAAAATGGCCACTTTGCATGAAAGAATAATGTAAAGCCAGAAAACATGTTGTTCAAGCAATTGTTGTCAATGTTTACCTCAAGGTTTTTGTTGAACACATTTGCGATCCATTTCTTCATAGTGTTGGGTCCCTATTTGAAAACATAACATGGATATACGTTTCATTGATAAGTGTAAAATTTACATATTCTAATGCACTGTTAGTGGCAAATGATCACATACCAAGTATGTTATAAGAGGTAATCCTATTGTCAAGTTCAAGCAACTAATACAAAAAAAATGTGGTGCATACACAATGCACATCTTGTGTTACAAAAGAAAACCTATGTGTAGCATGATTTATATTATTATATACAACAAAGCACATACGATATAATCTATGATATATTAACCATTACCGAATGTCCAAGGCATAAAAACGTAGAGAATAAATATGAAATTGAATATCTTAACCACAAAATGGCATGTTTATGAGGTACCATGCAGCATACCTAGTACAATAATAGCTTAGAACACCATAGTGCGCAGACTAAATAGAACAACTCTTAACAAAATTTTAACTTGAAAACAATGGTTAATATTTGAAGCCATGCACTCAAGAAAAACAACAATCAGTCTTAATGAACTTGAAAACAAAATGCATGAAATAGTTTAAAACAAAATATTGATAATTGACTGCCACAAATAAGAAAGATAATACCAAGAATAGAAACTTGCCATTTTGCTACAAGAACAAAAATAAGTAGAAACAACAAACTAGTGAGTTCTAGTTGTTTTTTTACAAATCTCACAATTATTCCATGTTGGTTTCGAAAATCATTTCCATTTACATTATTTTCAGATCAGGCACACGAATCGGATTTTGATTCCAACATTTGTGTATGTGTTCAGCCAACATTTTCTACAACTAGTGGTGAAACTAGAAATTTTCTACAACATTTTCTACAACCAGTCGTGTATTTTAATTAGAAAAACAATATCATTGCCTCAATTGTTGACAACCACAAAGTTGAACTTATGCACTGGATTAACTTATATCACAACCTACTAATCTCAAGATTTCATATAGACAGATCCAATCTAAAAACAACCCCTAAGAAATTATAGCTGGATTATGCATCCAACAACAAATCTATCATATGCATCACTAAAGCATTGTAGCGTCAAACATCCCCAAGAAACGTTACTCCCTCCGTTTTTATATATAAAACCGCCACACATTTCGAGGTATAAAATATATATTATATAACTTTTAATAATAATGTGACAAACATAATATGAGTTATATGTCACCAAAAGTATCATTGGATTCATTTTTGAAAGATCCTTTCAATGATATGTTTTTCTGTTACATAACTTACTTTTTATCCATTAAATTGTTAGTCGAAGTTTTGACTCGGAATACTCAGTGGCCTTATATATATAAACGGAGTGAGTACCACATATCCATCATATTATTATCAAACTTTTGATATTCTGAAGCCAATCCAACATGAGCTATTTGGAAGTTTATTCTTATTTTAGTGCAGCCTAGACAACAAATAACTATGATTGTTTGAATAGCTTATTGAAAAATTCCTAGGTTCATGAGGGTTTAGTCTATCTCTATAATACTCCCTCTATGCCAAATTTTAGTTTGGGTTAGTTTTGGTCAAAGTGAAACTCTTTGAAGTGCACAAATTCCACTGTTATTTTCATAGGTTTTAAAACCAAAAATCCAAAAGAAAATTATCTCTACAACTTTGCTACATGACATGCTTGTGAAGCCACTCACTAACGGAAAACAATATGAATCTTAGCCAACTTCAAAATAAACCACATAATATAGTTGAACAAAAATACTACAATTTATCCATAATCGCCAACTCCGAAATGTGGCGCCATAAATAAGATATACGATAGTACAACACCAAATATAGAAACATCTTACAATATATATTGCGACAAGTAGTTTTTTTCCCAAAATCATACACCACAATTCGGAGTCCGATTACAACATCATTTTCATGACATATTTTCCATGTAAATGGACACCAATTTGGATTACAGCGTCGGTGTTTGTGCTCGATATGTATTCGTACATTCCCATAGTAAAACTCAAAAGTATTCACAAGAACAAAACTAAACTTCTATAGCGGACGACCACAACTTCTATATATTATATTATATACTATATATAAAAGCTGAGGGGATTTGCTGCTCCCACACCTATTTGGGCACTGTTCACACACGTGAATAGTGTTCCATCTTTTTTTGCTTTTTAAAAATAGTTGGTAGTACATTTTTTTGTAATAGTTTCTTGGTAGAAATATTTAGCTTTCGCAGTAATTTATCGCGTTAGCTATTTAGCGAGGAGGTAAGTACCTATATTTTGGTCCTGCCGACGTCTCTTTTAGTCGATGAAAATATCATTTTCTTCTTTTATGTGCATATTTTTCGACTGGTGTATATTTTTCTCGCTTCGGCACCGCGTCTACTTTTTAGTGTTGTGTATTACACTTTTTTCGCGGTCGTGCGATTATCCGGCTTTTTTATCCATACTATCATTTTTTATTTATTAAAATATTATATCCGCGATGAACAATGGTAGTGATTAGTACCTAAATAGTGTTTCCAACAGTTATGTTCTTTTTTCGTACAAACTTCACTTTTAGCGGTAATTTGGAAAAAATAATGCTAGATCATATGTCGCCCTTTTATCCGGCAAAAATTTTTATTGCCTACTTCAACACAATTACTGCCGCCTATTTTTAAAAATGCTCAATGATTTGTTGATTCTTCATTTGGGAAACATATCACATTGTTGGACCGTTCGTTGTGTCGCCCTTTTATCCGGCAAAAAAAATTATTGCCTACTTCAACACAATTACTGCCGCCTATTTAAAAAAATGCTCAACGATTTGTTGATTCTTCATTTGGGAAACATATCACATTGTTGGACCGTCCGTTGCCTCTTTTATCTGATAAAAGTACTACTTCATACTGAAAAAGCAATATTCAGAAAAAGGTTGAATTGTTCATTATCTCTTTTGTCAGACAAAAATATTACTAACTACTTTGGAAAACATACTATTTTCTTCCTTGCAAACAAATTGTTGGATCATTTGTATTCTCTTTTGTTCGTAAAAAATACTTCTGCCTACTTAAAATCCTCTTTTACCACATACAAAATACCGTTTATAGAAAAACTACAACGCTAATTTTCGCCTCCTTAATTCGGAAAACATACTATCACCTTCTTCTACACAACTTGAGATAAAATAAAATACTAATCATCTGCCCTCTTTTTAATTTATTAGATATATTACTTCATTTATTATTTATTTATCGCCTAAAGCTTACCCTACGGGCGCGGTGTGACGCCGCGCTGCAACTTCCTAGTATGAACCTAATAATCCCAAGGTTGCTAGATCTAACAGAAAATATCCCCTAAAACATTATGGTAGTCCTATCTTCTATAGCATACTGTACATGGTAGTACACCAGATTGAACATAGCCTATGCAAAAGATGTAAAGATATGATATGCACCGTCCTCCGGCGATGTCGCGGCATACGCGGAGAGACACCATGGGGGCGATCTGGCTGAAGATCGCATACAGCTGCCCCTCGGCGACGCTCCTCTCGAGGTCACCTACATACAGCCGTACAGGGAGGCCCTCGAGCCAAGCGCCGGCTCAGCCGCAGGTGCAAGAAACGGCGTCACCATTGGGGCAGCCGGGCCGCCATTGCCACCGTTGTTCGCCTACCTGCAGGTACAGGATGCGGCGTCACGAGAGGAGGCAGGTGTGGAAGGCTTGCCATTGTCGGCTGACATTGAAAGCGAACGTCCCTGAAGACGGCGCACCGCCGCGGCAACAGTGATCACCTCAGAAGACGTCGCGACCGGCGGCCCCCTCCTCTGGACAACACGACCACGATCTCAGCTTGAAGGTGAAATAAAATCCATAATCCTGTTTGGATTTTATTTCGATTTTTTTTACATTTTTTTTAAAAAATTCTGTTATTCGTACATTTTCTTGAGTTCGAAGGTAAAATACATCAATCATTCACATTCAGTTCTTCAGTTCGAAGTTTTCACTATTCCTTTTCTTGAGTTTAAAATTTACATTTCCAGTTCGGAAGTTTTAGTCCAAATGTTGTGTCGAATTAGTTCCTACAGTTAGGAGATTAGTTCTTGTCGAATTCGAAGATCCTACAGTTAGGAGATTAGTTTTTTTTGTCCTGCTTCGGTTGGATGCTGGCATCATATCTCTTTTCTTCAGTTTTGCAGTAGGCCTAGTAGGCGCATTTTTTATACCCAGCTCATCTCATGCAAGAAAACTGCAAACTGAGCAGAAAAAAGTGAACTGAAGAGCACGGTGATCAGTAATGTATTGCTACAGCAAACTAATAACCGAGAAATTCACCATTCAAGTTCCCTAGAATGAGCTACAACGCCATTTGAAACTGTACAAGAAACTACTAACCAAAGCTAGCTAGGCAATTATCAAAATCCTACTCTCTTTTTTCTTTTCCACCTCCAGTATCAGCATCTCCCGATCTCCAAAAGAACAATGCTCTAGTCAGCCTTCCTGGCTGCCAGGCTTGATGAGCGGCTGCTGCGACGTCTTAGCCCACTCCTCCGGCGGGCTCTTCACCTCCTTGAGGAAGGCCACCACCTCTTTCATGGTCGGCCGCTCCCCCGGTGCAGGGTTCACACAGAAAACAGCAATGCCCAGTGTCTGCAGCATCTCCTGGACTAGCTGGTCCGGCATGCCGCGCAGCTTCGGGTCCAGGATGTTCACTGCCGGCTCGTAGCTCCCCATCTTCTTCTTCGCCCACTCCACGATGTGAAGGCTGTCACTGTCCATCGGCTCGATGGCGCTCCGCCCGCTCAGGATCTCCAGAAGCACCACGCCGTAGCTATAAACATCACTCTTCTCGGTGATGTTCGAGGTGTATGCGTACTCTGTGAGGAGAAAAACAAGTGTCAAACCATTGTGCCCTAAAATCAACTATAGCTAGCAGAACAATAAGTGTAACGTGCATTGCTTGACATCAGTACAATTACTGAATCAACACAGCGTTGTGCTAAGCATTGGAATCAATGGCATAAACTCTACATGCATCAGTGGGCAAGGATGTTTGTGATATGAGAAATTAACAGCTATATATATTATTACTATGAAAGGACGATGTCAGCTAGTCCCTCACAAGCTTAAACCACAAGGATCGACAGTCAATGAAGTACCATGTTAAATTGTTAAGGTCACTAGAAGCAACCACAGGTCAAAGATTCTTGCATAGGTGTTGCTGCTCTTTTACGCTACTTTGAATGCTGAAGAACCATGTCTAAATGATGAAGAAAGTTTAGAAGAGTAGTGCAGTTTAGCAGGAATAACCCGAACAAAAAGTTTAGCAGGAACAACTTGCCTGGAGCAATGTATCCATAGGAGCCAGCGATCCGTGACATGGCGTGATGATAACTGGGGGAGTTCATGAGCTTGGCCAGCCCGAAGTCAGCCAAGTAGGACTCGTACTTGGAATCGAGCAGTATGTTGTTGCACTTGACGTCCCGGTGGAGTATTGCGGGGACACAGTCATGGTGCAGATAGGACAGCCCCTGCGCCGCCCCGATGGCGATCTTGTACCGCGTATCCCAGTCCAGGCCCCTGTTCTCCTTCAGGAGCTCCTGCAAGTTGCCGTTGGGGACGTAGTTGTAGAGCAGGAGCTTGACGGTCTTGTTCGAGCAGTAGCCAAGCAGCTTGACAATGTTCCGGTGCCTGATATGACCCAGTATCTGAATCTCGGCAGCGAACGCGTCGATGGGCTCCTCCTTGGTCGTCTTCCAGAGCTTCTTCACCGCGATGACATCCCCGTTGGGCATTTCAGCTCTGTACACAACTCCTGAGCAACCCTTGCCGATCACATTCTCATCTCTCAGGCATTCCAAGATGTTATCAACGCAAAAGTTGAGCTTCTGAAATGGCGTGAACGTCCATGGGTACGAGAAGTCGTTACCGCCCACGGCCGACAGGCTCGTCGCCTTCTCGCCCACAAGCCTCCTGCTCCTGGTGATGAGGATCCAGACCACGACAAGCAACAGCGTGATCGAGCCCAAAACGGCGCAGACAAGGATCACTGTCCTCACGGTCTTCATAGTGGTCTTGCGAACCGTGTCGGATGCACAAATGTGTCCATCATAGGACTCACATAGAGTGGGATTGTTGATGTAGGAATTCGATGACAATGTCTTGAAGAACGGTGTCACCGGGATCGCGCCGGAGAAGTTGTTGTACGAAATGTTGAGGGCCGTAAGGCTGGTGAGGGCGCCGAGCACCGAGATGCTACCATAGAGGCCATTGCTCGACAGGTCGAGCGACTGCAGCTGCGTCAGGCCAGACATCTCCTCTGGCAGCTCGCCGACGAACCTGTTCCCACTCAGGTCCAGGCTAATGCTCAGGCTTGACAACGCGCCGATCTCCGGCGGTATCGGGCCGGAGAAGTTGTTGCTGCTGAGGTCTAGCATGGTCAGCTTCTGCAGGTTCTGAATCGACCTGGGCAATGGCCCAGAGAGCATGTTCTTGCTGAGGATGAGCTTGTTGAGGTAGCTGAAGTTGCCGAAGCTCGCTGGCATCTCGCCGCCGAGCTTGTTCATGCTGAGATCAAGCTGCTCCAGGTTGACGAGCGCCCCGAACTGCGGAGGTACTGGCCCGGTGAAGCTGTTGTTGTGCACGTCGAGCAGCTCCAGCACCGTGATGTTGGCGAGCTCGGCGGGCAGCCGCCCGGTGAACCTGTTGGAGTAGAGGTCCAGGAACACCAGGTTCTGCAGCTTGCCAATCTCCCTGGGTATCTCGCCGACGAGCTGGTTCTCGCCGAGCCGGAGCCGGACCAACGACACGCAGTCCGCGACGCTCGGTGGAATGGGACCTGACAGCGCGTTGCCGAGCAGGAGCAGCTTGCTGAGCTTCTGGAGGCCGAAGACCTCGTCGGGAATGCCACCGGTGAGCCGGTTCCTGGACAGGTCCAGAGCATACAGGTCGGCGCAGTCGCCGAGCTCCGGCGGAATCGAGCCGGACAGGTCGTTGCCCCAGAGGAACAGCACCTGCAGCGCCTTGAGGTCCCCTAGCTGCGGTGGTATCGCCCCGGAGATGCCGTTCTTGTCGAGCTGCAGGGTGGTGAGGCTGCTGCAGTTGCTGAGCTCCGGCGGTATGCGGCCCGTGAGCTGGTTGTCCGACAGGTGCAGCTGCTCGAGCGCGGCGAGACCGCCGAGCGCCCCGGGCACCTGGCCCGAGAGGCGGTTGCCCGACAGGTCGAGCACCACGAGCGCCGAGCATGTGGAGAGCTCTGGCGGGATCTTCCCGGTGAGGGCATTGCCCCAGAGCAGCAGGCTGGTGAGCTTCTGCAGCCTCCCGAGGTCCGGCGGTATCGGGCCGGAGAGCTTGTTCATGTGGAGGTAGAGGTTGCGGAGCTCGGCGCACCCGCCGAGCGCGGCCGGCACGGGGCCGGAGATGCTGGTGTCGTACAGCGCGAGCGTCTGGAGGTTGACGAGGTTGCCGAGCTCGTCCGGGATGGGGCCGGACAGCCCCGTGGCCGCGCCGCCGAAGACGGTGAGGTTGGAGAGCGCGCCGAGGGAGGGCGGGATGGGGCCCGTGAGCCCCGGGTTGCCCCCGAGGCGCAGCTGCTGGAGCGCGGTGAGCGCGCCGAGGGAGGCCGGGATGGTGCCGTTGAAGAGGTTGTCCTGGACGCAGAGCACCTCGAGGGCCGAGAGGTTGGCGAGGGTGCGCGGGACGGCGCCCGTGAAGCGGTTGGAGTTGAGGAAGAGGTACTGCAGCGCCGACAGCGCGCCGAGCTCGGGCGGGACGGCGCCGTAGAGCGCGTTGGAGGAGAGGTCCAGCACGCGGAGCGCGGCGAGGGACGCGTAGGAGGGCGGGATGGGCCCGGAGATGTTGCAGGTGGAGAGGTTGAGCAGCTGCAGCGAGGAGAGCGAGGCGAGCGGCGGCGGGAGCGCGGAGAGGTTGAGGAAGGTGTTGGGCAGCGAGAGGGAGACCACCCGGCTCTGCGGCGAGCACGTGACCCCCTGCCAGGAGCACGGCGTCGCGGCGGCGGGGTCCCAGGAGGGCAGCACCGGCGACGGCGCCGTCGGGAGGAGGGACAGCAGCGCCTTGCCGTCTGGGGACAGTGCCGCGGCCGGCCGGAGCGCGGCCAGCGCGGCCACCAAGAGCACCGCCAAGAAGAACCGGGCGGCGCGCCGGTGCGCCATTGTTATTCCGGCGATCAAGAAACCAGCCGCGAGGAAACGGATTAAGAAGAGGTTCTCCTTGTACTATTTCTTATCGGGAGCGGCACGGTGAGCGAGCTCACCGCGGCATGGGATCGAGGAGCGGAGCTCTTTGCTTGCTAGTGGGAAGAGGAGCTGCGAGGTGGATGACGAGGCATGTGGGAGTGGAGTGCGAGGCAATGAGGCTTTGCTTTGAGCTGGTGCTTGCTTGAGCAGCACCCAACTCGCATATGGAGGAGGAGGATGCCGGAGACGGAGACGCTGCTCTCTGTCAGGTTTTTTTTAAGCTCTCTTCAGTTTAGCTTAAACCCTGGAATTGGGGGTTACTAGTAGTAAAACCTCGCCGGGTCTGGTCTTATCTGCGCTTCTTGGGAGCGGCGGAGTATTTAATGGAGGCTACGTGAGGTCTTCTCAAGTAGGTCGGGGCCTAGCAATGTCACTGCTGCTCACTGGGTCTTGTTTATTGATGCCGATTTTGATCTTTTGCTGCTTGGCTTTTGCGTCCGTGGTAAACCAAAATCCATTTCTTGCATCCTTTTTCCAGTTTTCCTCGAGAAAACATGCATTTGGGGACTTGTCTGCTAGCAAATCGTCCCTTACTTCGCCTCCCGTTGAAAATGGATTGTGTATATGTAGCTCTTTATTTTCAAATACTTCAAAATTGTATTTAATTTTTTTATAAAAGTCCAAAATAAAATTTTGAGGTAGTCAATGAGGAATGCTACACTGGTGTAAAATCTCGATACAAAATGATTTATATTCTTGGCTGCACGAAATTATCAAAATCTGAGAAATTTTATAGAATTGAAATGTGCATTATTTACTATAAAATTTGGGAGAACTTGTCATTTTCATGTAGCCTAGAACATGAGGCAGTTTGTATTGAGATTTTACACCATTGTAGTATACATAATTGGCTATTTCCATAATTCTTTTCGATTTTTTTAAAATTTTAAAGTACAAATTATGATTATTTGTAAATTAAAGGCTACGTGTAGCTCGGTCTCCGTTTTAAGTTTTCCTATGAAAATGCAGCTTAATCCTGTTAAAGTAGAAACTTGTACGGAGAAAAAAAAAAGCTCTCTTTGATTCATAGAGTAGGAAAAACATGAAAATAGGAAAAACATATGATTGGTATGTCATACCTAGTTGAACTCTATGAAAAGATGAATTCTTTTTAATTGCAGCAAATGAATTTTTATGAGGTATGTCCAAATGCGTGCTTTTTGTAGAATTTACGCTCCAAGTTTTCTATAAAATTAGTTTCTATGGGATATATTTCTATAAATCAAACATGTTATGTAGAAAATTTTGATAAGATAGAAATCTTACAGATATGGATCGGAGGAACTCTAACAGCATGCACCATGATACATAAGAGCATCTCCACTCGTCTCCTCGACGAGGCCCCCGAACGACGGTTTTTCCATCCGGACGGCGTAATTCGGCCCAGTCGCGCCCCCGGTTCCTCGTTTTCGTCCGGATTTGGGCCTAAATTCATCCGGCGATCCCACGCCATCCCCGGCCCCCCGGGGAGCGCTCGGGGAGTCCGGACGAAACGACAGCGCGGAAACACCGAGGAAACTTCCCGCGCGTCTGGTGGCCCCAACTTGTCGGCGAGAGAAACCGATCATCGTCCTCATCGCATCGTCTTCCGCGCGCTGTAAAAGCCTGCCGCCGGTCTGCATTCGCCGGCCACGCGGCGAGTTAATGTCGTCGTCTTCCGCGCACGCATCGTCTTCCGCGCGCAGTAAAGGCTGCCGCCGGTCAGCTCGCCGCGGACGCGTCGCATTCCACGCGGCATTAATCCCCCGCGCCAGCCGCGCCTATATACGCCGGTCCGCTCGCCGCGAGGCGCACCCCGTGCTCCACTCTCCCTCCACTCTCCCTCTACTCTCCCGATGGCGTTCTACGACGACGACGGCGCAGCCAACAACGGCTTCCCCCGCCGGTCGCTCCACGCGTGGGAGGGGCACCTCCTCCACCAGGCGGGGTACCCCTGCCCGCCGGACACGAGGCCTCCCGGCGGCGGGTGGCGGCTCAGTGCTGGCGGCGTACCAATCTCGCCGCCGCCTCGGGGCCACGCCCTCGACGTCGCCATCGAGGAGGCGCGGATGACCATGACGGACGAGGAGCGCGCCGACCCGCGCCACCACCCCGACAACTACACACGGTGGAACTCCTACTCCCTCCAGCGGTGGGAGCGGGAGCTGGCGGCCTACGATGGCCCGCCGCCTCCGCCTCCGCGCAACAACGCCGCGGGCCGCCAACGTTGGTGGAGCGCGCCGGGCCGGACACTCGAGGCCGTCCTCGAGCACATCGAGGGCGGAAACTTCCCGGTGCTCACGATGCCCCCTGCATCGAGGGCATCGGCGAGCCGCCGCCGGGGAAACGTCTGGCAGCCACGGCGCATGGCTGCCAGCTCGTCGTCTTCCGGATCGGCGCCGAGGTCATCCTTGGCACCGGTGAAGAGGGAGGCGACGTCGCCTTCGACGCCGGCGCGCGTCAAGAAGGAGCCGGCGTCTCCGCCGCCGACCAGAGGGCGCAGCAGCGGCGCCCTCGTCATCCGCGACCAACCCTCGCAGCCTGGGCGGAAGAGGAAGGCGGCGAAGAAGGAGGACGCCGTGGCTGCCACCAACGCCGCCGCAAATAGGCTCGCCGAGGAGGAGGCGAAGCGCGCGGAGGAAGCTGCCGTAGCGGAGGCTATCGCCAGGTCGCTCAACGACCTGGTGCCCGCCGACAACGCCCTCCCCGAGGACGCCGCCCTGGCGTGGTCCAGGCGCGACTGGGAGCGCGAGGAGGCGGAGCAGCAGCGGCGGCTGCTGGACCTGGCCGCCGCACGCCGACTCGCCGCCCGTGCCGCTCCAACCGCCGCCCGCGCTGCTCCAACCGCCGCCGACGACGTCGCGCGCTACCGCCGTCATGCGACACGTAGACCTCGAGTCCTCGGACGACGAATGGTACAAGCCATCCCCGGGGTGGGGAGACGCCGGCCAGGGCGCACCGCCGAAGGTCGAGGACGACGGCTCCGACGACGATGGCGGTGACTACACGGTGTTCTACCGCCATTTCGGCATGTAGAGCGCCGTGTTTTAAAATTAGCATTTGAATTCCCCTAGCCGAATTCGAAATATAATCGAATTCGGCCTCTATGTATTAACTCCGCCCATTTTTAGTCTAAATATCATTAAATTTAGTCTATATTCGCCCGAATTTAGCCGTAGTTTGTCAAGTTTCCGTTTTTCAAATTCGCATCGTCGTCTTCGCCTGGGCACGCGGCTGGGAAACTACTCCTCCCCACGCCAAATCTTCCTCCAATCCGGAGGAAAATTTCGCCGGATTTGGGCGTGGGGAGCGCCAACGAGTGGGGATGCTCTAAGGCAGATCTTTCGTAAAAGCCATATGCATTGATTGATGCAGAGCCTTGGGAGATTTTCCCATTTAAAAAAAATTAAGGAAGATCTTCTCTTATCCACATCATCTAAAGAAGACATTAGATATATGGGAGACATGTGATACAATGAAGAGAAATAGTCATCTACTATTATTTTATACTATACTAGATGATTTGTTACCTTTTTTAAAAAAACATAAAGGCTCAATCGAGTCCGACTTTGAATTAACAAAACCCTCAACCGGCTAGGATTACAGCGGAACAATAACACAACAAAAGAAAAAAAGGGGAGACCAGCTAGAGACACAAGCACAGGTGCTGAGAGCTAAAGCCTAACCAACAAAAGACCAGGCGGAGCAAATCCAGGCTCTAAACTGCACGGTCTACACAGGCGCCTGAGACTTTAGCTAAACATCGGCGGCTCAGCCCGAAACTTTAAGCACCAAGACGCCACTCTGCGGAATTGCCCAAGACCGAAGAGGTACACACATCAGCTAGCAGAAGACCACCAACACCCATGGGACTAGCAGACTGCGCTAAAGAGCAAACAAACCACCAGAGTTCAAAGGGGGGTAGCTTCACGACAGCCCACCAGAGTTCAAAGGGGGGTAGCTTCACGACAACGCCTCTAGGAAGGGGAATGGCGCTCGCGAGCCTTGCCGTTGTCGGCACAGGGATGAGCAATGCTTTTGCGGCAGCTTCAACACCCACACCAAGGAAGACCTATGTCTTTGCACCTGCCATCAGGACAACCGCCAACTATTGAATAATATCGGTGTCCCATGTGCCACGACACAGACTCCGATAGCCACCCTAGGCTCAAGAGAGGCCGCGCAAAATCGGAGGTACACCGTTTATAGTAAGCCGATCATAGCCTGACGCAGGGCATCGACGAGAGGGATTCCGCGGAGGACCTCGGCGAAATCGCAAGTCAATATTGCCGCTGATAGTATCAAGGGGACAGCAACTAGCGGCGGGATGTGTGTCATGGCCACGCCTCCAAGGAGTTAAACGACATCCGTAAGCATCGTCATCGACGGCAGTGGGCGAAGCTGAAAGTGCATGGAGCCCCCATGTGTGGTTTTGGTAATTAATGACAATCCCTATGGACTAATATTTGCATTAAGTTATATTTGTAGGTGTTATCCATAGGCAATGCTTGAACCATATGTTGGCTTCAAGGTTGCAATAATAAGAAATTGATGAAGGATATCAAGTGTCAAGTATGTCTTGAAGATGAAGATGAAGTGAGCCCTCAAGTTACTTCAAGACATCAACAGAAATGAAGTGCAAGTTCAAGATGAGCCAACTCGAAGAGATCATAAGCTTGAAGCTTGCCATGAAGAAATGAAGTGCAAGATCAAGATGATCCATCTTGAAGATATCCTTTGCTTGACTCTTGCCATCCATATGGTGATCATGGATATGTGAAGAAGCGCCGAAGAAGAAGCTCTCGCATGGTGGATTATGGGGGAGCAATCCACAAGACTTCGTCAAGCAAGCACAATCAAGAAAGGCGTTCCATCTTGTTGCGGTCAAGACCATCATCATCAAGCTCAAGTGGAATGCGCAAGGTTAAGGTTTGCTCTTGATAGGGTTTCTTTCTCACCGGTCTCATGGTGTAGTTGGAGACCGGTTTATAGTTTAGTTGTTGTACTATCAAGAGGGCTCTCGAGTGAGTAACTCGATCGTATTGTTCGGAGAGAGCTCAAACCTTTGCATCCTTACATCATCTTTCTTGGTTGTTATTTGGATCGTATCCATGTCACTGCTGCTCACTGGGTTTACACTTGTTTATTGATGCCGATTTTGATCTTTTGCTGCTTGGCTTTTGCATCCGTGGTAAACCAAAATCCATTTCTTGCATCCTTTTTCCAGTTTTCCTCGAGAAAACATGCATTGGGGGACTTGTCTGCTAGCAAATCGTCCCTTACTTCGCCTCCCGTTGAAAATGGATTGTGTATATGTAGCTCTTTATTTTCAAATACTTCAAAATTGTATTTAATTTTTTTATAAAAATCCAAAATAAAATTTTAGAGTTAGTCAATGATGGATGCTACACTGGTGTAAAATCTCGATACAAATGATTTATATTCTTGGCTACACGAAATTAACAAAATCTCAGAAATTTAATAGAATTAAAATGTGCACTATTCACGTATAAAATTTGAAAGAACTTGTCATTTTCGTGTAGCCTAGAACATGAGGCAGTTTGTATTGAGATTTTACACCATTGTAGTATACATAATTGGCTATTTCCACAATTCTTTTCGATTTTTAAAAAATTTAAAGTACAAATTATGATTATTTGTAAATTAAAGGCTACGTGTAGCTCGGTCTCCGTTTTAAGTTTTCCTATGAAAATGCAGCTTAATCCTGTTAAAGTGGAAACTTGTACGGAGGAAAAAAAAAAGCTCTCTTTGATTCATAGAATAGGAAAAACGTGGAAATAGGAAAAACATATGATTGGGATGTCATACCTAGTTGAACTCTATGAAAAGATGAATTCTTTTTTAATTGTAGCAAATGAAATTTGATGAGGTATGTCCAAATGTTTGCTTTTTGTAGAATTTACACTCCGAGTTTTCTATAAAATTAGTTTCTATGAGACATGTTTCTATAAATCAAACATGTTAGATAGGAAATTTCGATTAGATAGAAATCTTACAAATATGGATCGGAGCAACTCTAACAGCATGCACCATGATACAGAAGGCAGATCTTTCGTAAAAGCCATATGCATTGATTGATGCAGAGCCTTGGAAGATTTTCCCATTTAAAAAAAACAAGGTAGATTTTCTCTTATCCACATCATCTAGAGAAGGCATTAGATATATGTGAGACATGTGATACAATGAAGAGAAATAGTCATCTACTATTATTTTATACTATACTAGATGATTTGTTACCTTTTAAGAAAAACATAAAGGCTCAACCGAGTCCGAGTTTGAATTAACAGAGTCCTCAACCGGCTAGGATTACAGCGGAACAACAACACAACAAAAAGAAAAAAAATGGGAAGCCAGCTAGAGACACAAGCACATGTAGTGAAAGCTAAAGCCTAACCAACAAAAGACCAGGCGGAGCAGAGCCAGGCTCTAAACTACACGGTCTACACAGCTGCCTGAGACTTTAGCTAAACATCGGCCGCTCAGCCCGAAACTTTAAGCACCAAGATGTCACTCTGCGGAACTGCCCCAGACCGAAGAGGTACACACATCAGCTAGCAGAAGACCACCAACACCCATGGGACTAGCAGACTGCGCTAAAGAGCAGACAAACCACCAGAGTTCAAAGGGGGTAGCTTCACGACAACGCCTCTAGGAAGGGGAATGGTGCTCGCGAGCCTTGCTGTCGTTGCCTATTCGACAATACCTCGGAGGAGGGATCCTCGCGACGGGGAGAAGAAGTAGGGGCCATAGGGCGGAGAGCACTCGGGACGGTGGTACGCGATTTACCCAGCTTCGGAACACCTGCTCGATGACAGGGCCTACTGCTGCTTGTCTGGAATTATCTGGGCGCTTTCGCGTTGTTATAATGAGTTGTGGTTGTGCCTCTAGGGCTCCCAGGATCCGGCTTATAAAGGCGCACGGATCTAGGGTTTACATGGAGAGTCCTAGCCGGATTACAAGTTGCCTAACTACGGTACAATATCTTTCCGTGCACGTCAAGGATCCGCCTTCCATCTATGTCATACTGGATCCGGGTCCCTCATGGGCCTTCACGGATCCGGCTTCATCCGAAGGTCGGTTAGGATCCGGCTCCCTGATCCTGGGCCGGACTTCACCCTTCATGATCAACAACAACTGGGCCGCCCGATGGGCCACATGCCACATCACCTTCTGTGGGCCACCCGGGCTTGCTGGATCTAGGCACTATCGATGGTACACCCATGAAGTATACCCACAACACTTGCCGTTGTCGGCACAGGGATGTGCAATGCTTTCCCGGCAGCTTCAACACCCACACCAACGAAGACCTATGTTTTTGCACCTGCCATCAGGACAACCGCCAGCTATTGAATAATATCGGTGTCCCATGTGCCATGACACAGACTCCGATAGCCACCCTAGGCTCAAGAGAGGCCGCGCAAACCGGAGGTACACCGTTTGTAGAAAGCCAATCATAGCCTGACGCAGGGCATCGATGAGAGGGATTCCGCGGAGGACCTCGGCGAAATCAGAAGTCAATATTTCCACTGATAGTACCAAGGGGACAACAACTAGCGGCGGGATGTGTGTCATGGCTACGCCTCCAAGGAGTTAAACGGCATCCGTAGACATCGTCGTCGACGGCAGTGGGCGAAGCCTTGCAGTGCTTTCGCGGACACACCATCGCGCACGCTAATGTCCCTGCAGGCCAAACTCCACGTGACCAAACCAGTCGAGCAGCTCCGAGACACACCATCCTTGCGGTCATCAGACTGGCTGGAGAGGATCAAACCAGCAGCAGCGGCAAGCCGTCACCATGCCATTGCAGCACCACCCCACCAGCCAAGGATCCCAAGCCCTCACGAGCCGGAGAAAACCCGAGAGAGACACTAGATGCCCCGGCCCCTGCCGAGAACACCAGAATGCGGCCCAGACCTAGGCCCGCCAGCCCAGATCTGGGCCAGCCACCGCCATCCCATGGCCACGGTCAAGATAGCACCGGACCGCGCCAACCACCAGCAAACCGGGGCAACAAGAGCCAGCATGAGTCTCGACCACCTGCTGGAGGCGGAGGACACCACCAGACCTTGCCGGGAGCGGGCGAGAGGTGTCGCCATCCACCGTCACGAGGTGGACATGCACAGCCCAAGCCCCTGCCCATGACTGCGGCTAGGGCGCCAACCACCGGCTCGACACCGCAGCCCACGAGACGATGGTGCTCAGAGAATTCCCCGCCACCGCACACCACCACCCACGCTGCCCGGAAAACGTCTCCCTCCGCGAGATGGGAACCCGTCGGGGCGTGCCCACCCCTACCCGCCGTCTTAGACGGTCGGGCGCGGCCACCACTGCCGGTGGCGGCAGGACGGGGGAGTCGAGGGGATTTCGGTTTTATGGTTAGGGCTCTCCGGAGCCGCTCGCCCGAGCGGCCCGTGAGAGAGGGGGGAGTCCTAGCTATCTCCCGTCGGTATCCTTGTTGCGTCTACCGTTCCCTTCCACATTATGCGCTCTGATCCGTTAGCTAATGAAAGGCAACTTTCTCTTTTATTATTTTTTTTCAGCGGAATAATGTGGATGTAACAAATGATGTATTCTACAAATGTGTAATCCTCAGTGCAAGATCCATTATATTCCAAACTATATAAAAATAACAAAGTGCGAATCTTAGTATGGTGAATACTGCACATTTCAAAACTATATAATTTGTCAGATTTGGTTAGTTTTTAGTAGTAGCTTAGAATACAAAAAAAAAAGTTCTCATTGAGATTTTTCATGTTTGAAGTATAAATCGTCGGCTACATTCAGAAACTTCTCCTCATTTCATTAAACTACAAATTATGATTTTTGATTTTTTTTAAAATAAAGAGCTTAATGTGGTCGTTTGCAGTTTTCGTGGAAATGTTAGCCACATCCAAGGAAGAGATTAGTGTACCGCCGTGACAAGCGTGTAAGAACCGCGCTAGTGACAAAAGCCTTGTGGGATTGCATCGGGATAAAAGTAATCCGATACCTAGGACTAGGAGCTGCGCCACGTGACATAGCGCCGCGCGCTCTTGTCCTGTCCGTCTTCTCCTCCTCCGGCGAAAGCATGGCTTTTCCTGCTCCTTTTAATGAAAGTTTTTCTTGCCATGACCAAACGTCCTTTCAGGCTCTAGTATAGCACGGGTCAAGACTCAAGAGTTGCGTTGCTTAATTCTCACGGGTTATTATTGGCACTAGATCAATTATTAGGTCACACAAAACACGCAGCGCTGCGACAACGCCGCGCACAAAAACATCGCCCGGAAATAGGGGGCGTATCGGCCAAGCTGCGTACTGCATGCTTGCATGTACAAAAGCCATTGTCCTAGCTAAAGTATTCTGCTACTCCGGGCCACTTGATGGCTGTGTTCCAAAATTAATCTTTTCCTATGTACTCCTCTCTCATTACCAAATTGTCTTGCATATAATCCTTGCTTTTTAAAGTTCGGTCCAGGACTATATAGAAATAAATATAAATGTCTAAATATCAGATCCGTATCGTATTTTCCGTAGTTACTTTGTCTAACTTTACCAAATTTTACTTTAACCAAAAAATATATATGCAACATATGATATAGAAAGGATGGAGTAGCTGATAATGTAAAATTCCTGAACCCAGGATTATAAACAACACTCCATATACACATTAGGCCCTCTCTCTTAAATGTAAATAGAGACTAATTTGATGGCATGCATTGTCGGACCTCAAATTATGTAGGTAAATTGCCAATGTCCTTTTTAGAACAAGCAGCATGCCCATGTTTCCCGAACTGAGCTATGTTCCTCCATTGGGAGACGACATGTCCATCAACTAAGTAAAGTCCATCCAAGATTTTCTGGTCCACCGCTTAGAAGTTGAATTTTAAAAAATGGATTAAAGATCAGAAGAAATATGATGGGAAGATAACATTTTCCCAGGTTTAGAATAAGTAAGACTGTTTTCTCGTGCATAGTACAATACCAGGAAAAGTAAGTAGTACTTGTTGTGGCCCTTTATAGATACAATATAACTCGAAAAGATTTGGTTGGATAGAAGTAAGCTAAAACCTACATCAATGTTTTGAGTTGGGGTCCCAATTCCGCTAAAAAGTCACGCAGATTTTTATGGATTGATCCATTCCATAGAATAAACTGGATTCCTAGAGGCTAACCTTTTAGTTTAGAGTGAATTTCATCTTTTACCCACTAGTTTACCATATGTGAAAACAATTACCCCATTTAGCTACAATTCATCTCGGTTACCCCATTTACTCCTTATATTGATGTTGAGAATGTGGCCTATGTTGTGTGCCATGTTGTGAGCATATTCAATCGTTCTAAGATACTGGGTAGTTATATTAATGTTGAAAAATAAGGCTAGCTTTGGTCAAACATATGCTATGTGTTCTAGTATTTCCCATGGGAGAAGTTTTTTAAACATATTTCAAACTACATCGGTCCAGCTCTGCCTTAACCCCATCTCTCTTGAGCTAGGAGTGTGTGTTCCTACTTACCTTACCAGTGGCGAATCTAGGATGAAACTGAAGGGTAGGCTCAAGGAACAAAAACGATACTTTAAGGGTATATTGTCCCTATGTGTGGTTTTGGTTATTAATGAAAACCCCTATAGACTAATGTTCTCATTGAGTTTATATGAAGGAAAATTCCATAGGTACTACTTGTAGTCCATATGTTGGATTCAAGTATGGATGCCATGAAGATAAACATATACCTTTAGTATTTGCATCAAGATCATCGATTTGAAGAAATATATGTGATATGATCAAGAAAAAGAAATGAAGATGGAGTTCCTATGTGGAACTCAATATTAGCCATGCTCTAGCTTATGTGTTAAGCAATGAATGATCAATATCTTGATAGTTTGATTCCAAGTGAAGCAATCAAGATATGGCTCTAAGTCGGTGTCATGATAGTCTCATGAGTTGAGCTATGGTTGATTAAGATTTAGAGCATGCAACCAAATGAAGAGTTCTTTATACACCTCAAGATAATATGATAGAGCATGAGAAGATACAAGGTTGACCAATACAAAGAGAGAAGAATAGATTCAAGTTTGGTCAACACATGAAGCATAAAGAATGTGCCGCATGAAGTCATGTGGCATGGTAAGCTTTGTCAATTATGCTTTATGAACTAACCCATCATATATGTGCCCTTGTGTTGTCTATGTGGGTTAGGTATCTTTCCATGGGCATGCATCATAAGTGAGATCTCATATAGCTCATGAGAGGGTGACGTCAAGTGGTGTTCATCATCAAAGTTGAGTTGGGCAAGTTCAAGATGAGCATCTCAAGAGGATCACATGCTTGAAGATGGTCATCCATTTGGTGATAATGCACGTGTGAAGATGTGCTTAATGAAGCTATCCCATAGTGGTGTATGGGGAAACATTTGTGAGTCTTCACGAAGCAACAATGATCAAGTGAGGCATTCCGGCTTGAGTAGAGCTTGAAGAGTTATCATCAAGATCAAGCGAGATGCGCAAGGAAAAGGTATGGCCTTGCTAGGTTTTTCTTTTACCGGTCTCAAGGTGGTTGTTGGGAGACCAGATTATAGGATAGATGGCCGCACTATCAAGAGGGGCTTTCGGTTGGGTAACTTGATCACATC
Organism: Lolium rigidum; assembly: GCF_022539505.1. Classification (NCBI taxonomy): domain Eukaryota; kingdom Viridiplantae; phylum Streptophyta; class Magnoliopsida; order Poales; family Poaceae; genus Lolium; species Lolium rigidum. Next base: position 168,982,576 of record NC_061510.1, read on the forward strand.
GTCTTAGGAAGCTTAATCCTTTGCATACTATGCATATCCCTATTTCTTCTTTGTGTTTCTCTATGTGAGATTCTTGAACTTGTTGCTAGCTTTTCAACAAGCCCAAGTTCATCGAAAACGTAATGCGCATGCATCTTCTATCGCGTTTTCATGTTTGAAGGTTTTACCGGTTTGATGTTTTATAGATAGGCCAAACCTTTTATATTATTTTTCTTACTCAATGGTTGGACTATGATATTTCTATGCATAATGTTGTAGAGCTCGTTGTCGTGATTCCAACGAGCCCAAGATCATTGAAATCGGAGTCAGGATGCAAAGTTATCGTGTTACTGGCGTGTGGCTCGGCCTGCCGGGCAGCCCGGTACCTGGCCCGGCATGCCGGGTAGGATACCAAAAATTCCAGTACCTGCCGGGTTCAAGATCTATTTTGGCCCAAACAATCATACTTTTGAGGTGCTATAAAAGGGGCTTTTCCCCATTGTTCTTCAGGTTCTTGAGCACGTTTTTGACAACCATTGTTTAATCTCTTGAGCCTACTTCCTCTCCCTTCCCTCCTATGATTTTTGCATATTCTTGGAGGATTTGAAAGAGGAGATCTAGATCTACAACCTCCTCCAATCCATTCCTCCTCTAAGTAAGGGAAACTCTTGGAATCTAGATCTTGGAGTCATTTGTTGATTTCCTCCATTGTTCTTCCTCTCTAATTCCATCCTAGCATTTGTTGTTTTGGTGGGATTTAAGTGTGAAGGATTTGAACACCTTTGGTGTTCTTGATTTTGCATCCTTGCATAAGTGTTGAGCTCTCCACCACGATTTGTTCGAGTGAGAGACCGTGAGCTTGTTACTCTTGGAGAGTGACCTCCTAGTTGGCTTGGTTGGTGTCTCGGTGACCTCTTCGTGGAAGGTTGTAAAGGGGCCCGGGCTTCTCCTTCATGGAGCTTGTGAAGTGGTTGTGGAGCTTGCCATCTACGGAGTGGAGGAAAAGCTAGCCATAAGGAAAGAGCTATTCCTTCGTGGGATAGGCTCGGAGAAGAAGGTGAGCCTTCGTGGTGTTGGGAAATCCTTCATGGGATCCCCACCTCTCCAAATATGACGTACCTTCTTGCAAACGAAGGGAACACGGGAATACATCTTCGTATCCGCGTGCCTCAGTTATTTCTATACCCAGGCTTACTTTCCTTTGTGATAGCCATCGAGCTTGAAGTATTTATTATATCTTGCTATCACTTGTTGTTCATATATATATTGTGCCTATTGACAAGGGATTAACTTATCAATGCCTACAAGTTGTTGACTAGAGTTTTAGTCGAAAGTAGAGTGCAAGTAGATCTCGAAGGTTTCAGCCGAAAAGTGCTCGACGATATGAAAACTAGGGTTTCGTGAGTCAATGAATCGATGCTTTCTTTGTCCCTCGACTCCCCCTTATATAGGAGGCGGAGCCGAGGGATTCGTAATACACAAGTTACAGAGTCCGGGAGGGTTTCCAACCTATCCCGCAAGATTACAAGTAGTATTTCCTAATACAACTCTAACTTTCCTTAATAATAACTTGGGCTTCCGATTCTTCTTATTCTTCGAGTCGTGGGCCTTCAGTAAACCCCGGGTACCATCTTCGGCAGGCCCATTGGGGATGCCTATGTCAGTAGCCCCCGAGATTTTGCTTGAATCGCAGAATCAGGGAAAATCTCCAACTTTATATTCATTCAATAGCTCTGCCGAATTTTATCACATATCTTTGTATACGTAATTATATATTGTACAGGGATAATGGTAGTTGGGGCTAGTTCATCTGACGGATCAGGTACTAGTTAACTGCTCTAGTGGCAATCCACAAAAACCTACTTCAAGATCACGTCCCTGGACATGATCTCGGGATACCGGTGTAAACTTCGACAGTGCCGCTAAAGGTCTTACCATTCTGTCGAGTCCCAGTCATATTTTATCGGGTACCTAACGCGTCCGTTAGGATTTTTCTTCGTATCTGTTGATACGGAAAAAGGTAGCAAACCGACATCAGAGACGGCGCCACGCCACTCAGAACGGATCTGGGGTCTTACCTTCGCAAAGTTTTGCGGCATTCAGAGATTGTTCGCAACTTTGGCGCTCTGAGAATATTTTGTCGAGTGCTTTTTCGGCTGTTGGAATAGCACATTTTATTGAGTCAACGGATGACTTATATTGCCCTCCCGATGGGAGTATATGTAGAGTTATTTATATAACTCGAAATATGCTCACTTTTTCTTCTTCCCTCTCTCTCTTTTTTTTTTATAATTTCATCGGGCACACGAACAGCGTTCCCGATGGGAGTAGCCCCCGAGGCTACATCCAAGGACTTGTGCTTGGTTGTAGGCTCAACGCCTTATGCTGCTATATTTTCCTTCTTTCTCGAGGTTTTCATATCTATCGGGTGCGCGACCAGCGCTCCCGATGGGAGTAGCCCCCGAGGCTATGAGCAATTACTTGTATTTGATCATAGGCTCTCGCCATTTCTATTTTGTCATACTCGACTTTTTCATTTTTCCAAAGTAGCCCCCGAGCATTTGATCAAAAACTTGTATTTGACCAAAGGCTCTCGATATAATTAATAATCTTCTGCTGCCGCCATTTTTATGAATCTTCACAGCCGCGATTTTCTCTTGCCAAGGTGATATCATTGCTGACGATAGCCACGATCACTGTATCGGGAAGACGCGAGAGCTGCTCTCTCTGTCTTGCGGGCCCAAAATCTCCATCAGGTTGACACGTCGTGCAAGTGGGGGACACACGTCCTCCACTTTTCCTGGCGCACACACTGTAGCGCATGTTCCGTTCGTTCATTGTGAAATTACGTTGTTACCCCTTATCCACGTGTACATCATCCATCTCACAATTTCTCCATCCAATGGTGCGTCGATTCGCCGCACCCCTACTTAAGGCCATCATCTTCCTCCGTTCGCACTTTCGCTCGCGCCGCACCCCTGCTTTCCTCTGCAAAAATCCTCCATTGCTCCCATCATCTCTTGCGCTCAACCACGCTCGCGCCTTTCTCCTCCACTTTTGTTGATGCCACCGCACGCGCGGCTCACCAGGCACAGCACGCCCGAGTCCAAGATGGTGACAACGGATCTGGGGAGCGCTGAGTGGGAAAGATCTAAGATCTCCGCCCAAGACATCAACTTGCTGAAGAAGCTTGGGATCAGCAAGAAGAAGGAGTCGCTGCTCTTCCCCAGCGAGGAGAGCTATCCCTCTCCTCCAATCCAGTACCGGGTCAGTTTCGTCGACCACCTCATCCGCGGTCTTTCTTCTCCCATTCACGATTTTCTGCGTGGGTTGCTTTTTGTTTACGGATTGCAACTTCACCATCTTACTCCCAACTCCATCCTCCACATCTCGATTTTTATCACTCTTTGCGAATCCTTCCTTGGAGTCCAGCCTAACTGGGCTCTATGGAAGCACATTTTCCTCCTTCGCCGTAATGGCTCTCCCAACGTTGCCTACAACATAGGCGGCGTTGTTATCTGCGTCCGCCCTGATGTCGAATACTTCGATGTCAAATTCCCTGACTCAGTTCAAGGGTGGCGCAAAAAATGGTTGTACATCCACGAGGAAAGCCACGACTCGGCGGAACACAACATTCCCCCTTTTCGATGTCAACGAAAAGATCTATCGCCGCCGGTCTTGGGATGCAGAGGCTAGCGACGAAGAAAAAGCGGCAACAGAGGCGCTGATGACACGCATCCACGAGCTTCAAAATACCCGCGGACAAGAACTGTCGGGTATCCAAATCACGGCATATTTCCTTAGGATTAGGGTGCAGCCTCTGCAAGCTCGCAAAAACTCCCTTTGGTTGTATGCTGGCGACAAGGATGTGGATCGCCTGTCGATAGATTTACCGGTCAAGGACTTCGAAAAACTTGTCCGGAAAATCTCGTCGCTCAGCAAGAAAGACACCGTCCCGTCATCTTGCCGTGTGACACCATACAACGCCACCAACGCGCTCCCGCAGGTAATATTTTTATCGTCTGCTTATTTGCTCAGTTCTCTTCTCTTTCTTTTGACTGCTACTTCTTCGACTGCTGTTAGTGATACAAATTCCTACCGATGCTTTCTCTATTTTTGTCCAAAACCACAAAACTGCGTCGCCTCTTCCTCTCCTTCCTGAAGGTGGAGAAGTCGAAGAGCACGCAGTCATTTCTAAAGACACCCAGGTTCCTCCTCATCCTGAGAGCGAAGTCGCGGTTTCGCACAAACCCGCAGCTTCCTCTGAAAAGGATTATGAATCCGAGGCTACCGCATCGACACACTCCCCCCCTCTGCTGTTTCTCCAAGGAACAAAATAACAAGGGACGAAGTTGCCGATTCTGGCACCTCCAAGGCCGGCACATCTCCTGCCGAAGAAGTTGGTCCTTCTGAAAAAAAGACAACTTTCAACCCTTACGAGGATGCCCTTGTCAGCTCGTTAGTACTTACTATCCTTTGTTGCTTGCTCTCGATATTTTTATCTATGTTGCTTCTTATACTGTCGCCTTTTTATTGTAGTGGTGACGAGGACGAAGATCCAGTTGTTGACGCAACTGCTCGAACGAGTACGTCGCGTACTTTAGTTGTCTCCGAGGCTCATCCTGATGGAGATGAAACCTCGCCTCCTTAGCAAGATAACGAGCATCCAACTCCAGCTGCGAGCCCCCGTGCCCCTTCGCCAAAGAGGGCTAGGGTCTAGCCAACCAAGGAGCCTACCTTGCTACTTGGTAGCTCCACGACTCCTTCAATGGATGATGTAAGTTATTCACTTCTTCTTTTATGTTCCCGAATATTTCAATGCTGGCGACTCTTCTCTGTTTTTCTGCTTCTATCTTCCTTTTGTTGTCGAATTTTTTACTTCCTATATTGATGTTTCTTTCTCTCTCTTTCTTTGCAGCCTTTGATGAAGGAGTTTATCCGTCTCGGTACCCAATTCATCGGGTACCGTGACCATGCTAAAAAGCTCAAAGGTACTATTTTTACTACTGCTTCTTCTGCTGAATAGATTCTGTCATTATTTTGGCATGACATTTTACTGTCGTTTATTTTGCCAGAGTCTCTTGCTGAAGCCAACAAGCACGCTGATTCTCTTGCTCTTAAATTAGAGCAAAGTGAAAAGGCTCGTAAGAAAGCTGAAGCAGATGCTGCCTCTGTCGAAGATCTTCGACAAAGACTTCATGATGCGGAAACTTCTTTGAGCGACAACATAGCTGAGCAAACTGCTCGTGAAAAAGAAATCCTCAGTCGCGTGCAATCACAGAGTCGACGTTTTCTTAGTAAGTACTCAAATCCTTGCTATTTCTTCGGGTTGTCATATTTTTCCTGGCGCACTTTTTTTGACGAGCTTTCTTTTGCTTGTTTTTAGGGAAAACGCATCAGGATTTCGACTTAGAAATTCCTGAAGGTGACCGGCTTCTTGACGCGCTTTCCCTCCTTGAATTTCATGGAGAGGAGGCACGCGAAGGCCTTGCTGACGCCGAAACAGGTCTATTGAAGCTTTTCCCCTACTTCTTTGCTAAGAAAGAAGAGCCCAAGACTTTTACTGCTCTCGCCAAATGCTTCAACTCGAAGGAAGATCTTGGGCTCAATATGCGACAAGAAGGCCTGAAGATTGGTGTTGAAGGCACCATTGCTTTGGTTGCGGACAGCCAACAAAACGTCGACTGGGCCAAGGTTGGCGATATAAAGGAGATGGAGACGAAGAAATGGCAATCTTTGATTAAGGCTGCCAAGCCAAACTCAAAGCCAATCCTTGCCTTCCTTGGCTGCAAGCCAACTCCCGCTCCCAGTTCGTCGAAGCCGGAGGTCAAGTAGACCACTATGTCTTTCTTTTGTTTTCTCTTTTCTTTTGATGCTGTCGCCAGAGTAGCTTTGGCGACACCTGTCTCACTAGTTCAGTAGGGTACCCTCCTTTTGTAATGCCTTGTAAATACTTTAAAAATCAATGGAAATCTAATTTGCTTGATGATTGATGTCGAAACTTTTATTTTCAGTTGATATTTGATAACTACACTTCAACTCCTCGTCCCTCCGATGTTTTTCCTGCTTCCTCCTACTCGAAGAAAATGTCTGTTGATAATGAGTTTGTTAAAGATTCTTCGAGTAAGGGTTCAACACAAGACTTGGAAGAACTTCGTCAACAGCTTCAGTATATGAAGAAGCAGACACTTATAATAATGGACCAGTCTCGAAAATCATCCGAAAAGGAGAAAGTTGCGCTACAGCAGGCTCAGGAGGCCATAGCTGCCAAAGAAACCGCCGTTGCTGAAGCTGCGCAGGCTACCTCCCGAGAGAATTTTATGCTTGAGTTGATGACTGAAGCAAGTTTGGAACTAGCAGGTATACTTCTTAAACCAAAACTTCTTCTGTTTTTCCTTGTTTTTATCCTTTGTAATTCTTGTGCTGTCGCCAAATAGGTCCCTTTCTAGACGCTGCTGACGGGTGGACACAAGGACAAATTTCCTTGTTAATCTGTCACTTGATCATGGCTCTCTTTTCTGGGCTACTCCGGAACGCACCCGACAAATTGTCAGATTTCAGGACCGCTCTTGTCAAGTTCGTGAGTTCCTCGATTTCTGTACAAGAACCTTGTCTCTAGTTTATAGTACCATGTTTCCTCGTAACAAAATACCGGACACTCTTCCTGCTTTAATGGAGAAATTCCGGGATGCCCCTCGTATCCATAATTTTGTGCGGGCTCAGCTATCTGCTGGTGCAAGATTCGCCATGATTATGATACAAATCTGCTACCCGAAATTAGATCTGACAAAAATTGTCACCAAGTGTCTGGCGAAGCAAATGAAGCGGAAAAGGAACATCGACAAAATCAATGATATTGTAACTCCTGTAGCCGAAGAAATGATGGATGAACTTCTTCGGATGGACTCGGAATTCTTTGTAAAAGGTAGCTATGCTGAACATAAGACTGGTGCTACAAACAACGAAGGTGTAACCATAGATGATATACTAGGTAGCAACTGAGTTGTACTATATTGCGGGAATTCATATATATTTTTGTGTCGAATTTTTCTTGATGATGAGGTTGTCTATATTGTATGATGTAATCTATATTGTAAAGCCCCCGAGCCTTTGGCCGGAGCTTGAGCTATGTTTTATGCCCCGATGAATTTACTATTTTGCGAGAGTATATATTTTTGTCGCCATGGGTTATGAGCCCCCGAGCCTGTCGACGAAAAAAGATGTATGTCTCCAATATCTTTTACTATATTGCAGCACCGCGAGCTCGCCTCATTAAAAACCTTTCAGCCCCACTCGGTGCCCTGAAAGGAAAAGAGTGCGTCTGAAAACTCGCGGGTGTTTCAGTACATTGTATTTTTACAAGGAAGACTATATTTCGACTCTAAGCGTAAAAACGCCTGAGTTGCGCCACGTTCCAAGGATTTGGCTCGGCAGCTCCTGACTTCTTGTCCTTTATCCTGTACGCTCCTCCTTCAATAACTTCTGTGACGATGTAAGGGCCAAACCACGGCAACTCGAGTTTTTCGTGGCTTTTTTGATTGAGCCGTAGAACTAAGTCGCCGACCTGAAAGGATCTTGGTCGCAAACGTCGACTGTGGTAGTTTTTCAAGTCTTGCTGGTACTTGGTGACCCGCGATAGTACTTCGTCTCGAGCTTCGTCAAGTGCATCGACATCGTCTTCTAATGCTTTTCTGGAAGCTTCTTCATCGTATTCCGTGACTCTCGGAGAATCATGCTCTATTTCTATCGGCAGTACTGCCTTGGCTCCATGGACCAGAAAAAATGGAGTCTCCTGTGTCGCTGTATTTGGTATTGTTCGAATACTCCATAACACACTCGGCAGCTCCTCTGGCCAAGTATGCCTAGCTTTTTCCAGTGGTCCTAATAAGCGCTTCTTGATACCATTGCAGATGATACCATTGGCTTTCTCGACTTGACCATTGGTCTGCGGGTGCGCAACTGACGCAAAGTGCAATTTGATGCCCACCTCTGCACAATATGCCTTGAATTCCTTGGATGTGAAATTACTGCCATTGTCCGTGACGATGCTATGAGGTACTCCAAACCGAAAGACAATGCTTTTCACGAACTTGATTGCCGACGCTCCGTCTGGTGAATTTATCGGCTTTGCTTCTATCCACTTGGTGAATTTGTCGACAGCGATGAGCATATACTTGTATCCTTGTGGCGAGGCCTTGTGTAATTTTCCCACCATATCGAGGCCCCATCGATCAAAGGGCCAAGACAACGGTATTGGCATCAACTCCGCTGCCGGAGAATGAGGTTTTGCGGCAAATCTCTGGCAAGCGTCGCAAGTTCGCACTATCTCCTTTGCGTCCTCGATTGCTGTCAACCAATAAAATCTTGCTCTGAAAACCTTGGCCGCGATAGCTCGACTGCTTGCATGATGACCACATATTCCTTCGTGTACATCCTTCAGCATTATCCTCCCTTCTTCGGGTGTGACACACCTTTATAACACTCCCGAAATACTTCGCTTGTACAACTCCCCTTTGACCACAGTAAAGGCTTTAGATCGTCTAATAACTCGCCTTGCTTCAACGGGATCGTCGGGTATTTCTTTCCTTAGGATGTATGATATGTACGCTTGCATCCATGGAATCTGCACCATCATTACTAGGTCCTGTTCCTCTTCTTCTTATGTCGCTTCTTTTAGAGCCCCCGAGGGTTTCTCATCCTTCTACTTCTTCTGTACTTTCTTCGGTTTTGTAGATCTCTCGGCTATCTCTTTCTAGAACATGCCTGGTGGAATTGCGAGACACTGTGACCCAATGTTTGCAAGAACATCGGCTTCATCATTGCTCAGCCTGCTGATGTGATTTACTTCGCATCCATCAAACAGCTTCTCTAGCTCGTTGTACACTTCTTTGTATGCTACCATACTATCATTGACTGCATCACACTGGTTCATGACCTGCTGAGCCACCAATTGTGGGTCACCGAATATTTTTATTCGAGTTGCACCACAAGCCTTCGCCATCTTCATCCCGTGTATAAGAGCTTTGTATTCTGCCTCATTGTTAGACGCGTTTGGAAACGTCATCCGTAACACATACTTTAATTTGTCGCCTTCAGGTGATATTAGTATCACGCCTGCTCCACCTCCCTCTAATCTCTTGGACCCGTCGAAGTTCATAGTCCAGGTTCTCGATAAATCCGGGGGTCCTGTATTTTGTAGCTCCATCCACTCCGCGATGAAATCTAGCAGAATTTGCGACTTTATTGCTTTTCTTTTTTCGTACGTGATGTCCCGAGGAGAAAGTTCTATTCCCCAAAGGGAGACACGACCCGTAGCCTCTGGATTGTTTAGTATATTGGATAAAGGCGCCTCGTTGACCACTATTATCGGATGTGCCGAAAAATAGTGCCGCAATTTTCTTGCGGTCGTAAACACTCCATATGCTAGCTTCTGGTACTGCGGATACCGCTGTTTTGAAGGCGATAAAACTTCACTGATGAAATATACCGGCCTCTGTACTCCATGGAGTTTTCCTTCTTCCTCTATTTCGACTACAAGCGCTGTGCTGACCACCTGAGGTGTGGCTGCAATGTATAACAAGAGGGGTTCCTTCTCCTTAGGCGCCACCAAGATTGGTGGTGTCGAAATTGTGCGTTTGAGGTCCTCGAAAGCTCTATCTGCCTCTTCGTTCCACTGGAACTTCTCTCCTTGCTTGATCAAAGCGTAGAACGGTAACGCCTTTTCTCCCAACATGGTGACGAATCTACTTAAAGCTGCGACTCGCCCAGTTAACTGATGTATTTCTTTCAACTTCGTTGGCTTTCTCATTGTTACGATAGCTTGAATTTTTTCTGGGTTAGCCTCAATCCCTCTTGCTGAGACTAGGAACCCAAGAAGTTCTCCCGCAGGGACGCCGAATGAACATTTTGTCGGGTTCAGCTTCAGGCAGAACTTGTCAAGGTTGTCGAAAGTTTCCTTTAAGTCCTCGATCAACGTTGTCCCCTTTTTTGATGTTATGACGACATCGTCAATGTACACTTGTACGTTCTTTCCAATCTGTGTTGCAAAGCACTTCTGCATCATCCACTGATATGTTGCTCCCGCGTTTTTCAAACCAAAAGGCATTGTTCTGTAGCAAAACACGTCGTAAGGTGTAATGAATGTTGTCTTGACCTCATCTTCTTCTTTTAGCCTGATCTGGTTATAACCAGAATATGCGTCCAGGAAGGAAAGACGTTCACATCCTGCCGTGGAGTCGATGATTTGATCGATCCTTGGGAGGGGAAAGTGATCCTTGGGAAGGGAAGGACTTTCGTGTTTTTCTTCGGGATCAACACTGGGTTAGCTATCCAAGTGGCCTCTGTATGCAGCTCTTTAATAAACCAGCTTCTCTGAGTCGATCAATCCCTGACAAAGATAGCTTTGCGGTTTGGTTCCGAAAAATGCCGCAAAGGTTGTTTAATTGGTCTCGCTATTGGATCCAAGTTTAGGTGGTGCTCGGCAAGTTCCCTGGGTACTCCTGGCATGTCAGCTGGACACCATGCGAAGATTTTCCAGTGCTCACGGAGGAACTCGATGAGCGCGCTTTCCTATGCGAGGTCCATGTCTGTCGCGATGGATGTCGTTTTCTTTGGATCTGTCGGGTGAATCTGCACCTCCTTGGAATCTTTCGTAGTGTTAAAGGTTGATTCCTTGTTAGGCCTCCCTACATCTGGCAGCACATCATAATCAGTCGTGAGCCTTGACGCCATATATTCTGCTTGCATCCCGAAAGTTTCTGACAGTCGATGAAAATCTTTGTCGCATTTATCGGCTAACACAAAACTTCCTTTGACTGTAATTGGTCCTTTAGGTCCAGGTAACCTCCACAACAGGTACATGTAGTGTGGTACCGCCATAAACCTGGCGTACGCTGGTCGTCCCAACAAAGCGTGATACTACGATGGAAAATCCACGACTTCAAACTCCAGCCTTTCTATTCTGTAATTTTCTCGGGTCCCAAACTGAACGTCGTGATTGATCTTCCCCAACGGATAACTCGGCTTCTCTGGTGTGATACCATGGAAACGTGTGTCAGTTGGTTTCAGATTTGCTAGGGATATGTTCATCTTCCTTAGTGTATTTGCGTACATAAGGTTTAGACTGCTGCCGCCATCTATGAATACTCTAGATACGTCGAATCCAATGTCCTGTCGCGACCAATTGAGGTACTCAATCGTTGGTGGAGGCATCTTCTCTGCCATAAACACCTGTTGCGAGATTACTTTCTGAGCTCTATTGGATGGCCTAGCCTTCTGAATCATCGAGACCGCACCGTTGGAATTGGGATCAACATATGGAGGTGGGTGTGGTGCTGCCGCTATTCTGAGCTGGTGCCGATTTTCGTCCGTAATTGCGGGAGGATGTTGCAGGTGAATCTCACTCATGGGCCCTTGAGGATTTCTATTTGTTGCTTGAACATTGGCTTGCCCTGCAAACCTCAACATTGCTTGAAAATTTCGACAGTCCTTCTGCAGATGTCCTGACTGTCTCTTCCCATTGCTGTCTAGATAAAAATGCATCTGACACGACCCGTTCATCATATCCTCGGGAGACACAAAAGGTGTCTAGAACCTTGGCCCGCTATTTTTCCTGTTATTTCGGGAGTCATCTCTTTTGTCGCCTCGCTGCTCGCTGCTCCTTTGATAGTCATCTCTATTGCCTCCTCCATTATTTCCTCGAAAACCAGCCGATATTTGGCCAGGAGCATCATAACTCGAGAAATGCCGAGGAAATCGTCGTCTATTTTGGAAATTTCGGCTGCGGTCCTCTTCAGGCGATCTGTGCCACTTATTGTGAACAACATCTTCTTCGTCTGCCCACCTGTTTGCTATCTCCATCAATGCTGATACTGTCCTTGGGTTGGTTCTCCCCAAGTCTTCGACAAAATCGCCTCGTCGGATTCCTGCTACAAACGCATCTATCGCTCTCTTGTCAGATATGTTCTCTGCCGAGTTTTTAATGATGTTCCACCTTTGGATGTATTTTCTCATTGATTCATCATGCTTTTGTCGAAACGCTCTCAACTCTTCTAGTGATGCGGGTTTTTTGCAGGTGGATCGGAAGTTCCTAACGAATACGTCCTCGAAACTATCCCAGCTGTCGATGGAACCTGGAGGAAGCTTCTTTATCCAAGATCGCGCGGCTCCACTTAGATGTACTTGGATGCTCTGCATGGCTGTTGCTCTGGTTCCTCCTATCAACTTCACCGTCTCGAGGTAATCGACTAGCCAATCCTCTGGATCTTGCAGGCCGTCGAATTTTTTGAAATTATCGGGTAATTTAAACCCTGAAGGAACTCGAGTTTTCCGAACCCTTCTTGTAAAGCACGGCAGCCCACACATATCCTCGTCATCTATCTCTGGGGAATGCCGATGTTCCCTTCTATTTTTTCGTGCTCTGTCCACCCTTGCTTGAGCTACTGTATCTCTTGCTCCACTTGTTCTTTCGGGACCTGGTGCTGCTGCAGCGGGTCGTGGACTATTTTGCCTTGCTGCTCCTTCGGGAGGTGTATTTACGAACGCCGTTCCCATGGCTCCAACTCCTGCCATGGCCATATTGTATAGTGCTTCTCTTGGATCTCCGGGAGGTGGTTTGGAGGAAAGGATGAACGCTTGCGTCGCCATGTAACCAGCTTCTGGTGTCTTAGGGATAATGTTCCCTCTCGTGTCTATCGACATAAAGGACATATCGAGGTTTTGAACCAGATGCTCTCTATCTGCCTCAGGTATGTTTTGCAGCCGAGATCTTGCTCTATTTCGAGCTTCTCTGTGACTATCTCCCGAAGTTCCTGAATGTCGGCTTAACTCCGCCCTTCGCCTGCTTGACGCAGAAGCTGCCTCCCTTCTTCTATTCAGAACAGCTGTCTGTTTTTCCAATTCTCTTCCAACGCGGGCGAGTCTATATTGGTATGCTTGCAATTCTTTCGACGTAGCAGTTGTAGTCATTGGTTCTGTACCATCCATAGCTCTTGCGGCTCTATCCCATGCTTCTTGTGGAAGTTGGACCCTTAAACGTGGTGTAGGCCCGATATATTTAGTGCCTAAACCTCGCCTAAGGTCAGCGGGATCGACATATGGATTTCCCAAATCATCGAAAGCCTCTGATGTCTCCTCCTGATCGCGACTTGGTTCTCCGATGGCATAAATCTGATGATATTTTGGATACTGAACCTTGTTGGGTTTGGTGACACCATCATAGAGATTGGTGAAGAACTCTCCAACAGTAGTGGATCTGTCGATGAAGTTGAAGCTATCGATGTTGCTCGAGTCATTGCTTATATCGGAGTCCGCAGATGACTCGAAAGACATGTCGCTGAAGATCTTGGCGAGTTTTTCACTTGCCATAGTGCTGATGAAGCGTGGCGACGAAATCTACTCGTCGCCTGACTCGTTTGACGATGTTGAACTTGAAAAATCGGAATCGACCGCCGATAATCACGACGAGATCGGAATTTCGAGACGATATGCTCCTTCTTTCTCGACGCGGAAGTGGAACTTTCCGAACGTCATCTCCATGGGCTCCTCCAGATATGCGTATGCATCCAAACGGGAGGGCGGGTGAGGAACAAAATCAACTAGACCAGTTTTGATCTGTTTACCTCTGTCCATCGCGTTGCTTGCAGTTGACGAAGTCGATGATCTTGAACGTGCCATCGAGATCAGATCCTTGACACTTCTAATTCCCACAGGCGTGGTCGTGGGTTCGATCCCCACAGACGGCGCCAATTGACAAGAGATTAACTTATCAATGCCTACAAGTTGTAGACTAGGGTTTTAGTTGAAAGTAGAGTGCAAGTAGATCTCGAAGGTTTCAGCCGAAAAGTGCTCGATGATGTAAAAACTAGGGTTTCGTGAGTCAATGAATCAATGCTTTCTTTGTCCCTCGACTCCCCCTTATATAGGAGGCGGAGCCGAGGGATTCGTAATACACAAGTTACAGAGTCTGGGAGGGTTTCCAACCTATCCCGCAAGATTACAAGTAGTATTTCCTAATACAACTCTAGTTTTCCTTAATAATAACTTGGGCTTCCGATTCTTCTTATTCTTCGAGTCGTGGGCCTTCAGTAAACCCCGGGTACCATTTTCGGCAGGCCCATTGGGGATGCCTATGTCACCTATCTTACTTATCTCTAGTTGTTGTTATTGCACTTTGTTGAGCCTAGCATATTTAGGGTTTGTGCTTGTAAAATAAATGTTAGTTTAATTCCGCATTCTTACAAGTCAAATTCGTAAGAGTTTTTAAAACGCCTATTCACCTCCCTCTAGGCGACATCTCATCCTTTTAGATACAAGCAAGACCCGATATACAATGAATTTATGAAACTTATCCAAACAATTGGCCAATGACATACAACATAAGGATGAGATTGTTAATGGGTTTAAATTTGCTTTATTTAACAGTTATTTGCTTCACTCTCTGACAAAACATTGACCTTTCATCATCAATAATAGTTGAGGCATACAAATTTGATGGTTTCTTGTTGAAAATGGAGGGTAGGCTCGACCTATCGAAGAGTTCCTGGTAAATTCGCCACTGTAGTAGTGGTAAACAAGTATAGTATTCCACATACTTACTCGCCAATTGTTATTGAGAAACACTAAAAGGTTGGTATTTATGAGTATTGACCTGACATCAATTGTATCTATCTAGTTCATACTGTTTTACGGGGAGACAATTCCAGTAACGCCTAGGGAAAAATGGATAAGAAATGGTCTAGTGTTCGAATCAAACACCATGGAACAAACAATTGTGCAGGCAAATTTTTTAGGATTACAACCGATGAGGAAAATAGTCTTTTACGCTGATAACACACGATAAAATTGTACTTATAAACCTTTTAGGGTTACAAGTGATTAGGAAACAAAATGGGCAAACACACACAAACACATTGCATAGACTTCATCATGTTGTCCTACCAGAAAATAGGAAGCGAGAGTAACAAGGCGGCTCATATATTATCTGATGTAGCTAGATTTTCTGGTCGAGGCTACTACTGGATGGGGCGTGTCCCTCCAGCTGTGGCAGAGATCGTTGAGTCTGAAGCTGTACAACTTGTTAATCATAATATACGAAAGCTCTCTTTACCCGCAAATAGAACACTTGTGTGAAATTTAAGAGAGGTAAAATTTGTCACGAGTTTCACTAAATGGGGTAGTATGAATCGGTTGCTGCTAAATTTGGTAGTTATTGTCGCAAATGGCAAATTGTGGGGTAAGAAAATGAAATTTATTCTTTATTTTATCACTGATGTACGGACATGTTATCTCCTACTTAGTTTGAATATGGACCTTCCTTACACTTAATATTTGAATTAAATATATCAACTCTTGAATCATGTTATTTATACGCACTGGCGGAGCTATGTAAGTGAGGGGACCCACCACTCCCAGCCTAAGATTTTTCTGCTTTATTACTTCTCCTAATCTTGGTTTAGGGGAAAAAGGTTAATTCCTCACCTCATTTGAGATACTTACACTGATGTAAGTAACTAACGCTATAAACATAGTAGTATTAAATTGAGGTCCAAAATATATGTCATGCATGGTTATAATTATATTCAATATAGATGTATTTTGACACATTTTAGCACTACATACATCCATACTAGTGACAAGTAATATGAATCACAGGGAGTATTATTAAATGATTGGCAATTATGTATAAGTATAAATATTATCATATAGCATTGTAACATATCAAGTATATGTAAACATAGTAGTCTATAACTATTGTGTAAATAATTTTTTTACTTATTAAACTAATGAACTATATGTAGTATAAATGATAAGTAATTGCACAATCACATTTATATATAAAATTATTTAATGAATTAAATAGAGATATAATACATATGAGTGTATTGTACTATAACCCATCTGAATGAAACTAAAAAAATTCATATCAAAACACCGATACTCATTTGGGCCAATATAATGTTCATGTTATATATACTTATATGTATCATATTGATAGTAATAATACTATTATATTATTATAATGTAAATACCCACATTGCTTGTAATTTTTCGTGTATATATGTAAGAATACAAAATCAAATGCACTAGTGTCTTTGTATATATTGTACTCCCTCCATCCCTAAAAAGATACCCAACTTTGTCTAGATGCAGAGGTATATAGATGTATTTTAGTTATGGATACATCTATATCTAAAAAAAGTTAAGCAATTTTTTAAAAACACGGGGAGTTTTACTTTCAAATGTGGAGCTTACCAGAACCTGGAGTTGACTTTAGTATTAAGCCATATGTGCATTTCCATTTCCATGTGAATATAAAAATTAAAATAGGTCCCCATTTTGGATTCCTTTCCTAGTTTGTATTTTGTGATGCAAATAAACCTGTAGAATAATTGTTAGTAAAACTTCGGCCCTATCGAGTTAAAATAAGTGTTACTGTACATTTTTTACGCACGAAGTATAATATTTTAAAATTTCTATAATCTAAATAAGAGCTGAAAATAGCGAAGACTACATTTTTTATCATGAAGAATTGGTTTCCAAGGAAATACCCTTCTCAGCTCACATCCTAGAAACAACACAACTACAAGAATATGGAACGAGTAGATAAACAATATTGTGCACATGTGCACAAAATATCACCCATAATGCAACCATTTGATTTGTACTGCCAACGATGGCCTATCTATAGCACTCATGCAAGCAATTGATGTAGTGGAATCTTCAAAACTGGATGGGGGAGAGATGAGCTATTTTTATTATGTATATTATGAAGTAGGACAATCCAAATTAAAGTAGTACAAATTGCATCATACTTGAATTGCAAACATACCCTTGTTGTTCTACCTCACCCATCTTACATTGGATTAGCACGTGGAACTTGATCTTTAATTGGGGACGAAATTAATATTTTGGTACTACGGAACAAATGACTAAAGGAAACTACTACCTCCATGCTGGTTATTAGGGTATTACATATTTCGAGAAAAGTTTGACCAATAATTTGGTTGATAAAATATAAGATATTTGCCATAATAACTCTAACATTGGAAAATTCTTTTAAATATGAACTTGATTGTAATTTTGTGTGTTGTATGTCTCATATTTTACTGACCAAATTAATGGTTAAAGTTTTTCTCGAAGTGTGTGATACCCTAATACATCCGTATGGAGGGAGTAACACACATGACCGAAACTCCATTTTAAAAGACCAAAGTTTCATAAAATTTATGTGAACATTTAGTCTCCATGTTTCCCCTCCATATCTCGTAATTCACCACGCTATCAGGGAAAACACAACATAAAACCAAACTCGTTATAGTCTAGCCAATCTTGAAGGTTTTGAGGATTCATGCACTCCAAGAAATTAAAATGTGCACTAATTATATTGTCGATAGCAACACACCCTTCACCGGGCTTGATGTTTCGCCGTTGCTTTGTCGTTGACCGTAAAAGAAAAGACGAACGTAGAATATGGGGCGAAACAACTCCAATAGAGATAGAGCAGAATGATCTTTACTCACCCCAAGCCATTTACCTTTTTAGACCTCTAAAAATATTCCTTTTTATATATGATTTTAAAATTTCCAAAAACTAGCTATTGGGCCTACAATTAAATTGGCCATATAAGAAGAGCCCAACAAAAAACATTGGGATTGGCAAGAGAGCCCATACCCTCCAACCAATAGCTTAAACTTGCTTATTCCCACCGTTAATCCCAACAGTACAAATCCCTAAACACACTCCCCTAGCATCAACATGTAGCCCCATAAACCCTAAACCATAATCACTACACCTGCAAAACCCCAAGGGCACTACTGCCAATTCCCACCACCTCTAACTAGGATTCTTGGGCAGGGCAAAAATTTGATGATATTGGGAGCTAGGCAAGCAAGTCCCATAGGGGAGTGTGTTTAAAGTAAAAGAGGGCTTAATGTGTGATGAGAGAGATGGGAGGCAGGCCAGCGCCCATATCCAAGTGTTGGGATTCTTAAACGGTGATTAAAATTTTAAGCCATGTCTCATGATCTCCCATTGGGTTCGTCTAAAGTGTCACATTACAGCAGGGTGGTGTGGTGGATGCCTTTGTTTTTATTTAGTGTACCTTTGTTTTCTTAATCTCCCTCTGTGTTCTTTCCCATTTTTACCATGGCTTGTGGTTGTGCGTTGGGAGGGTGAAAAGAGGAGAGGGGTTATAATTGTGCACAGGATACTATGAAGGGTTAAAAATTGTGGTTCTGGTTCGGTGTGGGCTTTCCAAGGGGATGGAGGTGGGTGGGTTTGGGGAATTGGGTTGAAGAAAGATAATTACAGCAATTTGTACTTTGTATGTTGCTGTTCTCTTGTTGAAATGTCTAAGCTTCGTGTGAAACAAGTCATAATTACTTGGGAAATCTTCTTCTGTAAGATAATTAGTTCGGATTTAAAATTTGACCAAGTGGCTGTATGTGCTAGAATATTTTCCGACTGGCTGGCAGATTCTCGGTGGGTTAGCGAAATCATTGCTACAAACATAAGCGACTTGATATACCGATGGCAACTTAATACTACGTGATTATATATATATCAACAAACTTAATACTGAATAAGATGCCGGAAGACATCGTGCACTTTCAGAAAAGAGCATTGGTGAAAAATATGGAGAGGCAGAATACTGACCCACGGGACATACAGCTAAAATAGAATATCTGTGTATAGGACTGGCTCGTGGACCGGTGTGTCTGTGATATGAGAGAGAAACATTTTAAATTTCAAAGTTTGAAATGGCAATTTTCTGACGTCAAATGTTGTTCTTATCCTTTTTGGACACAGTATATTTAGCCGTCAGATCAATGGGTCTAATCTACAAGGGCCGTTCAGGATTTTATTATGACCATACCTTTTCAAAATTTTGCTTCTGAGAAAGCTTGGTAAATTTAGTTTCCCGTTTAATAAATAAATAGTGTCTGTTGAATGGAAACGGCTACCTCTAGCAAAAATGAACTCTCAAATTCAAGCTAGTCTGGCATTCAAATAGCTTTTGTTTGTGCAAAACCATTTTTGTCTGCGCGTAGTCTTCTTAATACGTTACTAACCGGTTGTTCCCTTCACCATTAACAGTGGCTTTCACTTCTATGTTGAGTTGTTGACATCGTTATCATGACAGTAGGGAGGACACGCTGTCTAGCAGGTCGTCGTCTACGCACTCCTCCCTCATGAAGACAAGTCATCGTCCTCACCGGCGCTTTCTCCTTCTGCCGGCTCGAGGGGAAGTGGGGACAACACCGATCTTAGGGAGCGACGGCAACAACCGGGGAAGATGTACTGGGGTAACAGTGGTTGGCGGCGGCCGCTGTCCTCTGCATAGCGAAAAGGGGAAAAAAGATCATGATGTGCGTCGGGATAAAGAAAAAGTGGACGAGAGGTCTAGCCGATTTTGTCGGCCAAGTTAACCCCTTGTTTCTACTAAATATTCCCGTTTGGCGGACCATCCCATCCAGCTCAGCTAGAACCAAACACTATGTAAAAGGGATTATCCCATCCCTTCCTCGTTTTTAGGCAATCAAACGCACACTAAAGTCTCAAATCCTAAACCCCGACTTTAAGCCCCAACATTGATTCTCCAAAAGCCGATCGAGGTAAGGTCTTCTTGCATTGTCTTATCTTGATAACCCTTAAATTACTATGTAGTGTTACATTTTATTCATTTTTTGGTTTTAGTATAATGGATCATGTATTTAGAAATATAATTTTATATTGGTTTGTTTTATAAAAAAATGAATATTTTTAGTAGAACATGAGTTTACTATGTCTATTTACTGAGAAGTTATACAATTATTAAGTGTAGTACTATGAATATTCCAAAATTTAGGGTCCCATTTTGGATTTCGCTCCGGAGCACCCAATTTGTAGAGACGCCGAGAGAGTAGCCTCGCCATCCAACTTGAACCGGGGATCGATGACTCAAACCCGGAGAGTTTGGGTGTTACTCGGACCGGCAGGGTGCTGTCGGTGAGCAAGTTAAGCTGCTCAGACTGTCACACGCCACGAAGATCGTAAACATTTGCGCCGTAGTCGTACGGAGAAAAAGACCTTGGGAAATCCGGAGGCGCACGTGAGGGCTGCGTGTGCCGCTGCCAGCAACCTCTACTAACTACTCGTCGGCAGCGGGCAGCTCTTTTTTTTTTCTCAGACAGTTTCTCTCAGCCTCATCTCTTTACTGCCAGTTACTGTGCGCTTGCTCAAACAAAGAGGGACAGTAACCTCACCCCCCATCCTGTATCTGCTTGACTTGCTGCTGCAAACACGAGATTTGATGAGGAGTTTTTTTTTACCGCAACTGGATGTACTGCTCCACACCACACGTGAGTGTTGATACGTTTGAGGTGAGACGATAAAAGTAATTCTTGCAGCCAGTGAAGGGCGAGGCTCACGTACGACCATTCGTTCATCGCTACCTGAAGTTTTAACTGAATCCTGCTAGTAGGAGAAGAACAAGGAGGGAAATGAATATTGAGCTTGTCCCAGGCTTACAGAAAACTAACCCAGAGAGCCATAGAATAGAGGGTCGCAAAGCGCGCCGGCCGGCGAGCGTTAGCGGCTGAAGTGCGGGGTACTAGCGGCCATGGTTTTGCTTTCCATAGGAGGTCCGTTACAAGGTGCCTCCCGAGAAGACTCCATAAGATCAGAGATATCTTGCTAGCTCCTCATAGGAGACACACACAAAATGAAAACCCGTCACCGATGTGGCACAAGATTGGCTCCTTCTCTAGCGGCCACACGAGTTGGGTGCAGCGTCTACAAGTCGTATGCAGTAGGCTAGCTCGGAAGGAAATGACAGGATCAATAGCTAGCTGCTCGACGCGGCTCGCAACGGCGGCCGGCCTGGCTGGACGGGACGCGGTAGGCGGCTCGAACGGCGCTAGCAATAACTATGAGATTAGCCCTATAATTGCAATGAAACAAGCCTAGTTAATTCCAGTTTTCGCTCCTCGCCACTCCTCCCGATACGGCTCTTTTCTTATTGCCTCGAGGCAGAATAGAAAAGGGATTAGCACAGGTACTTTGAGCATCAACGAGAGCAAACCAAGAACACACAACACCAACTCAGTAGAGGATGAGCAGTACGGTAACTGGAGTAGCAGTAGTAGTATATACAAATGTGTGAGAGAGGGAGATGCATGTTTAATAGCCGTAAGCTCCATCATAGGTTTCCCTAACCAGAGTAGTAGAGCTCTTGGGCTTCATAGGCCAAAATATCGAAAGCCACCAGGCTTGATGCGTAGGAGCCTAGATGGGCTTTGATAACATGGCTTCTTTTAAATTGCAAAAGAAGAAGCTATAGTTAGAGCATCTCCACTTCTTGCTGCCTCCAGGTTAGCTCCGGATTTCAGGCAAATTTAGCCTGTTAAGCGCTGAACTTCTAGTCATTCCTAACTAGGCCAGCTGCCGATTTAAACTGCAGACAAAATTTAGGCAGAATTGAATAAAATCTGGCTAAAATATAGAGTAACAGCAGGGATTTCATTAATTATAGGCAAGTTCGATAGATTTTTCTATAAGGGAATAATTAATACAAAAATTTACGTGTAGTTGTTCTGATCGAAATTGTGGATATCACCGACTCGGAATGAAAAACAGTGAAATTTCAATGTCTGATAGAAATTGTGCATCGTCTCTTCCGATTGCTATGACTTTGTCTGCCCGCTGAGGAGTAGAATACTTCCAGCGTCTAAAGCATTTGAACTTGAAGGTATCCATGATATGTTTAATGTTCCTTCTTTTTACATGAGCATTATTCAACTGGCATGGTTCGGACGTTTGGATGGTCAGAGATAACAAGATCTTCAAGGATGAAGTTCGTACACTTTTTCTTTAAGAACCCGTAGAAGATTTGAACGTCATTGTATTAGGATCAAAACGATAAAATGATACAACATCATTCAACCAAGGAAACAGACCACCGAGATGCCGAGCAACAACTTTGTGTGGCTAGTCTACCATGTAAGTATGTAACTACAGGCTACTCGATGTCTCTCAAACGCCCACCTCTACATCTACAGCTAAGCCAAAGAGACCACTCCTCACCATGGAAAAAAAATAGCGCGATATTCTAACACTAATAGCACGCTATAGCATATCTGGAGAGCCGACGCTACGATATTTCAGCGCTATAGCGCGCTATTCGCGTTAATAGCACGCTATAGCATGCTAATAGCGTATTTTTAGACCCACACTATTTTATTATAGCGAGCTATTTTTTTCCTTGACCTCACAAATGTAATCCAACACCCTAGGGCACGTATAGAGACAGCATCGAACACCTGGGCATTAGGGCATCTCCAACGCGGCGACCCATCCCGCGCCGGCGCGTTCGGATGGGTCCAGCCGGACAAAAACCCGGCCCAACACGGCGACGCACCGCAAATGCGGATGGCCGCGGCGTCCGGAACAACGCAAACCCGGCCCAAATCTGGGCTAGGTTTGCGTGGCCGCGGATGGCACACGGCGTCCGTTCGCGTCCGGGCGCTTGCCTGCTCGTCTCCCTTATGCCCACCTGTCGGTGACCGGGGAGGCTAGGCCCCCGGCGAGCGTTTTTTCATCCGGACGGCAACGGGCCCGCCGCGCCCCGGTTCCTAGTTTTCGCTGTGGATTTGGCCCTTCATCCATCCGGCGAGCCCACGCCACCCCCGCCCCGGCAGCGCTCGGGGACTCCGACGAGTGAAAGCGGGAAGGATCTGCTCGTGACTCGAAGCACGAACCCCACCGCCACGTCGCCGCTCAAAATCTCCACCCCTCGTATCTCTCTCGCCGCCGCACCACCCCGCCGGCTTGTTGCCCAGATTCCGCCGCCCTCCTTCCCCACCGCCCATATTCCGCCGTCTTCTCGACGACGGCCTATCCGGCTGCTCTTCCGCCCGCCTGTTTTCCGGCTCCGTTGACTGGCCGTCGGCCGTGCTCGGTTCCTCGACCACGCCCGTCAGGTGTTCGTCCATTTGCCTCGCCGGGCCATGGACTCGGACGAAGAGGAGGAGCAGGTGTTCGCCGAGCTTATGCAAGAAAGAGATGGCGGCAGCCGCCCAAGACGACGAGCACATGATGATCCTTGGCTGCTTCGCAAGCATGCAGCCCGGACTGGCAACTCGTCGACGTGCGTGGGTCGGCACGAGGTCGCCGGAAGTGCAAGCCGGGGCGGCCGAATGGAGGGCTACTTGCATGTTGTGCGCCGACTACGCTCGACAATCCATTGCACGGTGAGAGTGTTTTTCGACGTCGTTTTCGGCATGAGCGAGAAAGCTATTTCTGCAAATTGTGTATGCCATCCGCCACTTTGATCCCTGCATGTGATGCAAAGACGGATTGCACTTCGGTTTGGGTGGATTTTCGTCACTACGGAAGTGCACAGGTGGCTATGAGGATGCTGGCGTATGGAGCTCCCGGTGACACGTTGCCGGATGGTCGATCACCGGATGGCGGAGTCCACCGCCCTTGATTGTTTCTACCGGTTACGCGGGGCCGCTCAGAGCAGCAGTTCGGGGGACTATTACTTGAGATCACCCACTGCCGAAGACACCTCGGGAGGGATCCCTGCAACAAATGAAGCTAGGGTTTTCCGGTGGATGCTTGGAAGCATTGACTGCATGCATTGGCAATGGAAGAGCTGTCCGTTTGCGTGGCGAGCGGAATGTACAAGGGTCACAAAAGGCTGCACCGTGATAACTTGAGGCAGCGTGGCTACCCATGATCTTTGGATTTTGGCACTCTTTCTTTGGTATGCCTGGATCCAACAATGACATCAACGTCCTAAACTGCTCCCCGGTCTTTTCCAAGCATGTTGAGGGTCATGCTCCTCCGATGGACTATGTGATCAATGGTCGGCACTACAACAAAGGATACTACCTTGCAGACGGTATCTATCCAAAGTGGGCAACATTTGTGAAGACTATCTCCAACCCTGGCACCCCCAAACTTTGCGAGTTTGTCAAGAAACAAGAAGCTTGGCCGAAAAGACGTCTGGAGCGCAGACATTTGGTGTCCTCCAGGCCAGAGATTTGTCGCCGTCCGGTTCCCCGCCTATGACTTGGTCCAAAGATCAGAGGTGGGAGGTGATGAACCTGCTTTGTGTGTGCCTACACAACATGCATTGAAGATGAGCGAAAACGCATCCGGTTCCTCCGGCTGAGCAAGAAGCACCATATGAGAGAGAGGGTCCTCTTGCACAGCCTAATCGCCGGGTGCCTCCATCATGGGCCGCTTCTTTGCTATGCGCCGTGAAGATCGCAGACTCTGCCAATGCATCAGACTCTGCTGCAAGATGATCTGGTGGAGCACATATGGAGGCTCCGAGGCAGCGCCGGCAGCCAACTAGTGCCGTCTTAATTTGTTTGAAAAAATTGTGAAATTGTGTGCTTCACTTGTTTCAGCACTTGTTAAACATTGTGCGGAATTATCGCTCGAATTTGTTTCCGCAATTTTCGTACTCTTTGTTTGCCGAACTTGTTAAATTTTATGTTGAATTTGTTTGAAATATGTCAAATGGTCGAGGTTGGGGGTTTCCTGCCGGGGGACGGCTGGACTTTCCGGCGCTCCCCACGCTAAATCTTCATCCAATCCGGACAAAAATTTCGCCGAACTTGGGCGTGGGGAGCGCCAGCGAGTGGGGATGCTCTAAACGGCGCTGAACACAAAGTCATTCCCTAGCTGGGTCAGCTGCCGATTTGAAAACTGCAGACAAAATTTAGGCAGAATTGAACAAAATCTGGCTAAAATATAGGCTAACCGCAGGGATTTCATTAATTATAGGCGAGTTCGATAGATTTTCTATAAGGGAATAATTAATACAAAATTTTACGTGTAGTTCTTCTGATCAAAATTGTGGATATCACCGACTCGGAATGAAAAACAGTGAAATTTCAATGTCTGATAGAAATTGTGCATCGTCTCTTCCGATTGCTATGACTTTGTCTGCCCGCTGAGGAGTAGAATAGCAGCGTCTAAGCATTTGAACTCGAAGGTATCCATGATATGTTTAATGTTCCTTCTTTTTACATGAGCATTATTACACTGGCATGGTTCGAACGTTTGGATGTTCAGAGATAACAAGATCTTCAAGATGAGTTCGCACTTTTCTTTAAGAACCCGTAGGAGATTTGGGCGTCACTGTATTAGGATCAAAACGATAAAATGATACAACATCATTCAACCAAGGAAACAGACCACCGAGATGCCGAGCAACAACTTTGTGTGGCCGAGTCTACCATGTAAGTATGTAACGACAGGCTACTCGATGTCTCTCAAACGCCCACCTCTACGTCTAAAGCTAAGCCAAAGAGACCACTCCTCACCATGGAAAAAATAGCGCTTATTCTAATGCTAATAGCACGCTATAGCATATCTGGAGATGCTACGATATTTCAGCGGTATAGCGCGCTATTTGCGGTAATAGCATACTATAGCATGCTAATAGCGTATTTTTAGACCCACGCTATTTTATTATAGCGAGCTATTTTTTTCCTTGCTCACAAATGTAATCCAACACCCTAGGGCACGTATAGAGACAGCATCGAACACCTGGGCATTAGGGCATCTCCAGCGGCGCGACGCAAACGGTCGGTTGAGCGACCGTTTCCATCCGCCGTGACCGGAAATGCGGTCTCGGGCCCTGCTCCGGCCGGGCGACCAGAGTGACTGAGCCGTCGCGGAGACGCAAACCTGGCCCAAATATGCGCCAGGTTTGCGTCTCCGCGGACGCCGACGGTCGCGCCGAGTCTCCGCCAAAAAAGCACGTAGGACCCGCGCGCGCTGGCCGGAGGCCGATATTATTCCCGCCACTGGCCATTCCCCGCGCGAAATTACAAACTAGACCGGCGCGAGCAGTCCGAAAGCGATGGAAGAGTCCCTCCGGAAAAGATGGAACTACATCAAACAAGAGACAAGCAAGTTCTGCGCGGCGGTTGAACATGCTATTAACAACCCCGTAAGCGGCACTGGCATCATGATAGTGGTAAACACGATACAACCATCATCATTCTACACAATTTGCATCATTGTATGTACATCATTGGCGGCTATGATTGCAGGTATCCCGCGCCTTGGAGAAGTTCAGGGCGACGCATAAGAAGGGCTTCCATATGATCCATTGTTGGGAGGTGCTCAAAGACAACAACAAGTGGATAATAAGCTTTGCGGCCTACCAAGAAGCCGTGAAGAATGAGACAGCGGTCACCCTCGACGGCGAAGACGACGATCAAGGCCGTCCAGTCCTTCCACCTCGTCCACGAGACCATAAGGCTACCAAGGCCGATCTTGTCCGGGAGGCGCAGGCCATTGCGTTCACGCAGAGCATGGAGAAGATAATGGCCGCCAATCGTGCCGCCTTGGCTGCTAGGGACGAGAAGAGGCGTCTAGAAAAAGAGGCCGCGACTGCTGCCATCTACCACAACCTCGCGAAAGAGGTAATTGAGATCCGAAGGCGAGACTCCGAGGCCAAATTGCTTGACGCCGAGGCTAGGAGGATGGACGCCAAGGCCAAGATCCTTGCATAGGACACTAGGATCATGCTAGCCGACTTGAGCAACGTCGACGATGACACCAGGGCCTGGTTCATCAAGAGGCGTGCCGAAATCCGCGTGCGAGACGCCTGATCGCCGGCGCCATGCGACCAGCACCTTGGCCTCCTTTTGGATATTTTTATTGTTGTTCAGGCCTTGTTGTGCCCCCTTTTGGACTCCACTTTGCGCCGTGACATGT
Organism: Lolium rigidum; assembly: GCF_022539505.1. Taxonomy (NCBI): domain Eukaryota; kingdom Viridiplantae; phylum Streptophyta; class Magnoliopsida; order Poales; family Poaceae; genus Lolium; species Lolium rigidum. Next base: position 169,009,279 of record NC_061510.1, read on the forward strand.
GCAAAGTGTGATGAACTTGTTTCAGCCCTCAGTTTGCGGCTGTAAAATTTCGTGCAAAGTAGTTTCGGCCCCAATTTGGACACCAATTTTTGAATTCTCGCCTGCGCCGAATTTGCGCCGCTGGAGCTAGGCCCAGACGCAAACGGACGCGCGACCATTTTCGCGTCCGCCAGGCGACGCAAACGGACACCCGCGAACATTTTGGATGTCAGAAATGCGTCACGCCGCTGGAGATGCCCTTAGGGCATCTCCAACCGGGCGACCCATCCCGCGCCCGCGCGTCCGGATGGGTCGAAACAGACAAAACCGCGGCCCAGCGCGCGGACCCATCCCTAAAACGGATGGCCGCGCGGCCCGGGACGACCCAAACCCGGCCCAAATATTGGACGCAGTTTGCGTGGCCACGGACGCGAAAGGCTGGTCGCTCGCGTCCCTCCCTTGTCCGCCCCGGCCCGCCCGTCTCCGCCTCCCAAAACACAAGCCCGTCGCACACATCTCCCCACCCCGCTCCGCCGCCACCCACGGACCGGCGATTTGGGAGCGCGTCGCCGCCGGCCATCGGTCGTCGAGACGCCGGCAAGCGGGCGGAAGCATAGGTCGAGGTCCCGCGCTGCTTTCGCCGCGTCGTAGCAGAGCCGGAGGACGCCGCCGCCGGCGCCGTTGTCGTCCTCACCGGCCGCGACACCTCCCGCCGCTCGCAGCCTGCGCCCGCTTGCGCCGGAGGTGAGCTCTCCCGCACCGTGTTTCCTGCATCGGACGTCGTCTCGAGACGGCCGCCCGCAGGTCCCTACGAGAAGCATTTGGATCGCCTCCGCCTCGCGAGGTGTTCGTTCAAATGCTCGAACTAAAATGTGTCCCTTTTCGCATCATGGTGGACAGCGACGACGAGTACTACTTCAAGAACTTCATCGACACGTCGTCGAAGAGGAGTCCGACGACGAATTTTTCACGGATGCTGCGCTGCTCATCCACGAGCACATCGTCCCGCAAATCCCCGTGCATCGGGGTCCCTGCCGGGCGCGCGGCCGCCTTGGACCGCAAAAAGAGAACGCGGCCACGACCAGCTCTACAACGACTACTTCAAACCCAAGCCATTGTTCGTGCCAGTCCCATGTTTCGCCGTCAAGCTGGATGACCAGGCCGCTCGTTCCGCCGGATAATGGATGCCGTGAAGATCTACGACGACTACTTCGTGCGAAAGTGGATGCAATTGGCAAGGTAGGCCTCTTCTTCGTACCGCAAATGCACGGCAGCGATTAGGATGCTCGCATATGGCGCGTTGCCGGTGATTTCGTAGATGAGTACACGCGCATGAGTGAGTCAACCGGCTTGGAATCGATGTACGAGTTCTGCAGCAGCGTGTGATCGGTTCGTTCGGAGAACAAGCATCTCCGGCAACCTAATGCGTGCAGGACACAGCTCGTCTGTTGTCGATCAACGCTTCCAGGGTTTTCCCGGGATGCTTGGCAGCATAGATCGCATGCACTCGGAGTGGAAGAACTCGCCCCTTTGGTTGGCAGGGGGTATACAAGCCGCCATTCCGAGGGGTGCACATGCTCATTCTTGAAGCTGTTGCTTCCCATGACACATGGATTTGGCACTCGATTCTTCGGAATGGCTGGCTCGCACAATGACATCAATAATGCTGCAGCGCTTCCTGTTTGATAGGCTAGCGTACGGTCAGTCCCCTGATGTGGATTTTGAGATCAATGGCCACCACTACACGAAGGGGTACTACCTTGCTGATGGTATCTATCCACCTTGGGCTACACTCGTGAACACAATCCGAAACCCCAACTCAGAGCAGGAGGCAAAGTTTGCCAAAGAGCCGGAGGCAGCCCGGAAAGATGTCGAGCGGGCGTTTGGCATCCTCCAAGCTCGTTGGGCTATCGTCAGACACCCTGCCAGAGCCTGGGATGTGCAAACTCTGTGGGAGGTGATGACTGTTGTGGGTATACTTCATGGGTGTACCATCGACAGTGCCTAGATCCGGCAAGCCCGGGTAGCCCATAGACGGTGATGAGG
>NC_061510.1:169011403-169076210 GCF_022539505.1 Lolium rigidum
TGTTACTTGATAAAACTGATGAACTTGATAAATCCCTAGGAGGAATTGATGAAAGAATTAGTGTCCTAGGAACATGTGTTGACCATGATAATCAAATTGATAGGATTGGCGAACTTGAAAAAGCTATGGGAACCTTGGGTTCAACCTTTTCATCTTTACGAGTTTAGAGAGAAAGCTTATGTGGGAAAGGAGCAAAAGTTTATGTATGTCTCTAAAGTGCCTAAACCAAAGAAATATTATTATAGGCCTAAAATTGACAAAGCCCCTAGAACCACTACAGATGGGGGAGCTTATGATGCTCCATCTCTCGATAACACTTGATATACACTTTCTGCGCCTAGCTGAAAGGCGTTAAAGAAAAGCGCTTATGGGAGACAACCCATGTTTTTACTACAGTATTTTTGTTTTATATTTGAGTCTTGGAAGTTGTTTACTACTGTAGCAACCTCTCCTTATCTTAGTTTTATGTTTTGTTGTGCCAAGTAAAGTCTTTGATAGTAAAGTAAATACTAGATTTAGATTACTGCGCAGAAACAGATTTCTTTGCTGTCACGAATCTGGGTCTAATTCTCTGTAGGTAACTCAGAAAATTAAGCCAATTTACGTGAGTGATCCTCAGATATGTACGCAACTTTCATTCAATTTGGGCATTTTCATTTGAGCAAGTATGGTGCCCTAATAAAATCCATCTTTACGGACTGTTCTGTTTTGACAGATTCTGCCTTTTATTTCTCATTGCCTCTTTTGCTATGTTGGATGAATTTCTTTGATCCATTAATGTCCAGTAGCTTTATGCAATGTCCAGAAGTGTTAAGAATGATTGTGTCACCTCTGAACATGTTAATTTTTATTGTGCACTAACCCTGTAATGAGTTGTTTCGAGTTTGGTGTGGAGGAAGTTTTCAAGGATCAAGAGAGGAGTATGATACAATATGATCAAGGAGAGTGAAAGCTCTAAGCTTGGGGATGCCCCGGTGGTTCACCCCTGCATATTCTAAGAAGACTCAAGCGTCTAAGCTTGGGGATGCCCAAGGCATCCCCTTCTTCATCGACAACATTTTCAGGTTCCTCCCCTGAAACTATATTTTTATTCCGTCACATCTTATGCACTTTGCTTGGAGCGTCGGTTTGTTTTTGTTTTTGTTTTGTTTGAATAAAATGGATCCTAGCATTCACTTTGTGGGAGAGAGACACGCTCCGCTGTAGCATATGGACAAGTATGTCCTTAGGCTTTACTCATAGTATTCATGGCGAAGTTTCTTCTTCGTTAAATTGTTATATGGTTGGAATTGGAAAATACTACATGTAGTAACTCTAAAATGTCTTGGATAATTTGATACTTGGCAATTGTTGTTCTCATGTTTAAGCTCTTGCATCATATACTTTGCACCCATTAATGAAGAAACACTTAGAGCTTGCTAATTTGGTTTGCATATTTGGTTTCTCTAGAGTCTAGATAATATCTAGTATTGAGTTTTGAACAACAAGGAAGACGGTGTAGAGTCTTATAATGTTTTTAATATGTCTTTTATGTGAGTTTTGCTGCACCGTTCATCCTTGTGTTTGTTTCAAATAACCTTGCTAGCCTAAACCTTGTATCGAGAGGGAATACTTCTCATGCATCCAAAATCCTTGAGCCAACCACTATGCCATTTGTGTCCACCATACCTACCTACTACATGGTATTTATCCGCCATTCCAAAGTAAATTGCTTGAGTGCTACCTTTAAAATTCCATCATTCACCTTTACAATATATAGCTCATGGGACAAATAGCTTAAAAACTATTGTGGTATTGAATATGTACTTATGCACTTTATCTCTTATTAAGTTGCTTGTTGTGCGATAACCATGTTTTCGGGGGACGCCATCAACTATTCTTTGTTGAATATCATGTGAGTTGCTATGCATGTCCGTCTTGTCTGAAGTAAGAGAGATCTACCACCTTAATGGTTGGAGCATACATATTGTTAGAGAAGAACATTGGGCCGCTAACTAAAGCCATGATTCATGGTGGAAGTTTCAGTTTTGGACATATATCCTCAATCTCATATGAGAATAATAATTGTTGCCACATGCTTATGCATTAAAGAGGAGTCCATTATCTGTTGTCCATGTTGTCCCGGTATGGATGTCTAAGTTGAGAATAATCAAAAGCGAGAAATCCAAAATGCGAGCTTTCTCCTTAGACCTTTGTACGAGGCGGCATGGAGGTACCCCATTGTGACACTTGGTTAAAACATGTGTATTGCGATGATCCGGTAGTCCAAGCTAATTAGGACAAGGTGCGGGCACTATTAGTATACTATGCATGAGGCTTGCAACTTGTAAGATATAATTTACATAACTCATATGCTTTATTACTACCGTTGACAAAATTGTTTCATGTTTTCAAAATAAAAGCTCTAGCACAAATATAGCAATCGATGCTTTCCTCTTTGAAGGACCATTCTCTTTACTTTTATGTTGATTCAGTTCACCTATCTCTCTCCACCTCAAGAAGCAAACACTTGTGTGAACTATGCATTGATTCCTACATACTTGCATATTGCACTTGTTATATTACTCTATGTTGACAATTATCCATGAGATACACATGTTATAAGTTGAAAGCAACCGCTGAAACTTAATCTTCCTTTGTGTTGCTTCAATACCTTTACTTTGATTTATTGCTTTATGAGTTAACTCTTATGCAAGACTTATTGATGCCTGTCTTGAAGTACTATTCATGAAAAGTCTTTGCTTTATGATTCACTTGTTTACTCATGTCATTACCATTGTTTTGATCGCTGCATTCATTACATATGTTTACAAATAGTATGATCAAGGTTATGATGGCATGTCACTTCAGAAATTATCTTTGTTATCGTTTTACTCGCTCGGGACGAGCGAGAACTAAGCTTGGGGATGCTGATACGTCTCCGACGTATCGATAATTTCTTATGTTCCATGCCACATTATTGATGATATCTACATGTTTTATGCACACTTTATGTCATATTCGTGCATTTTACGGAACTAACCTATTAACAAGATGCCGAAGAGCCGATTCTTGTTCTACGCTGTTTTTGGTTTCGGAAATCCTAGTAACGAAATATTCTCGGAATTGGACGAAATCAACGCCCGGGGTTCTATTTTGCCACGAAGCTTCCGGAAGACCGAAGAGGAGTCGAAGTGGGGCCACGAGGAGCCGCCACCATAGGGCGGCGCGGCCCGAGCCCTGGCCGCGCCGACCTATGGTGTGGGGCCCTCGTGTGGCCCCCCACGTTGCCCTTCCGCCTACTTAAAGCCTCCGTCGCGAAAACCCCAGTACCGAGAACCACGATACGGAAAACCTTCCAGAGACGCCGCCGCCGCCAATCCCATCTCGGGGGATTCTGGAGATCTCCTCCGGCACCCTGCCGGAGAGGGGATTCATCTCCCGGAGGACTCTTCACCGCCATGGTCGCCTCCGGAGTGATGAGTGAGTAGTTCACCCCTGGACTATGGGTCCATAGCAGTAGCTAGATGGTTGTCTTCTCCTCATTGTGCTTCATTGTTGGATCTTGTGAGCTGCCTAACATGATCAAGATCATCTATCTGTAATACTATATGTTGCGTTTGTCGGGATCCGATGGATAGAGAATACCGTGTTATGTTAATTATCAAGTTATTATCTATGTGTTGTTTATGATCTTGCATGCTCTCCGTTATTAGTAGAGGCTCTGGCCAAGTTTTTGCTCTTAACTCCAAGAGGGAGTATTTATGCTCGATAGTGGGTTCATGCCTCCATTGATACCTGAGACAGTGACAGAAAGTTCTAAGGTTGTGTTGTGCTGTTGCCACTAGGGATAAAACATTGATGCTATGTCTAAGGATGTAGTTGTTGATTACATTACGCACCATACTTAATGCAATTGTCTGTTGCTTTGCAACTTAATACTGGAAGGGGTTCGGATGATAACTCTGAAGGTGGACTTTTTAGGCATAGATGCGGTTGGATGGCGGTCTATGTACTTTGTCGTAATGCCCAATTAAATCTCACTCGTACTTATCATGACATGTATGTGCATTGTTATGCCTTCTCTATTTGTCAATTGCCCGACTGTAATTTGTTCACCCAACATGCTTTTATCTTATGGGAGCGACACCTCTAGTGAACTGTGGACCCCGGTCCATTCTTTTATACTGAAATACAAATCTGCTGCAATACTTGTTTTACTTGTTTTCTCTGCAAACAATCATCTTCCACACAATACGGTTAATCCTTTGTTACGGCAAGCCGGTGAGATTGACAACCTCACTCGTTTCGTTGGGGCAAAGTACTTTGGTTGTGTTGTGCGGGTTCCACGTTGGCGCCGGAATCCCTGGTGTTGCGCCGCACTACATCCCGCCGCCATCAACCTTCAACATGCTTCTTGGCTCCTCCTGGTTCGATAAACCTTGGTTTCTTTCTGAGGGAAAACTTGCTGCTGTGCGCATCATACCTTCCTCTTGGGGTTCCCAACGAACGTGTGAGTTACACGCCATCACTAGGCCTTGGGTCGCGCCGGCCTATGATGTGGGCCCACCTCGGGTCCCCTCGGCTCCCCCTTCTGGCTCCCTTCGTCTTCTGGAAAAATAGGATTTTTCATATAATTTCCGTCAACAGTTGATCTTCCGAAATATTGGATTCTGACGGTGCCTTTTCCAGCAGAATCCTGACTCCGGTGCGCGATCCTCCAATAATCATGAAACATGCAAAATAGATGAAATAACATAAGTATCATCTCCAAATATGAAATATATCAATGAATAACAGCAAATTATGATATAAAATAGTGATGCAAAATGGACGTATCACGCGCACCCGATAAAACTTTTTTGCAATCCAGGATCATGCCCGGGGACTTGATTCTGTGCAGGGTAACGTTGTTTTGCCATCGGCAGTTAACCAGCAAAGCTGGGCACGTTACTCAATATCCTTTACGCGTTGAAACCTTACTGAAGAATACAAGCCCCGGTACAAATGTATCGGGTGACCCATGAAGACTTGCAGAAAAACTTCGGCAGAAGAAGACGTTCGAGTGGCACAACTTGAGTCTACGCACGGATTGCAAGCATCCGTACCTAGACTCGGGGGCTACTCCCATCGGGAGCGCTGGGCACGCACCCGATAAGAGAAGATGATGCTATTACAAGATGGACAAGAACAATCAAGGAGAAGATCATTTAGTGGAGGCATGCTTTAGTCTCTACCCGAAATATCTTCGGCTAGACACTCGGGGACTACTGACGTGGGCATTACCCTTCGGGTAACCGACATTGCCCTATCCTGTGCGGCCCAACTAGAGGCCCATGAAGATATCCGATGGCAAGGCGGGCCACTAGGACGGTGCAGGAGAAGATCCCTTGAAGAACAAGGCAAGAGGGGAGACGAACAAGAAAAGTTTAGAGCTAGGTCTTTTGTAAACCTAGTCGTACCCGGACAGATCTCTTGAGACCTGGCCTCCTATATAAAGGCCAGGAGAGGGGCTGTCGGGGGACAGAATCAATCATAGCAACTTTAGCCACCGGAAGTCTAGAGCTAGGTCGCCGTAGCACTTAGCCTCTCGACAAGAACATAGCCGAAGCCTTCGGCACCCCATTGTAACCCAATATTCTCATAATCAAGATCAGACAGGCAGGACGTAAGGGTTTTACCTCATCGAGTGCCCCAAACCTGGATAAATCGCTCTCCCCGCTTGTCTGTTCACCGATGACTCGTGTCAGCCTACAGGATTCCATCAACCCTAAGCCCCAATCGGAGGGCATTGCCGAGGAGTACCCTCGACAGAGAGATTAGTTTGGACCCACAATGTTTCTCTTGTATCACTCCAAGTGGTGTAGTATTTACGAAACGGTATTTCGTAAGTGTTATACCAACGACTTGTACACTACAACATGCGGTGGTGTAATAATTCACCGCATCTGGTTAATGGACTAGACGCGAAGGGGGCGATCTACAAACTTTCTAGAGCGCTAGTGTAAGTTCTAGATGTGGGAGGAGTTGTGTGGAAATTTCTAGGGCGGATGCTTGGTGTGAGTGGGACCCACATCCATGTCAGCGCAATTTCGATGACAAACCTGGTTTAGGACTAAATCGAGTCCAGTTGACAAGTACATGGCTAAAATTTTGTAGGGATTAAATCGAGCCACCCGCACAAATACAAAGACTACTTTATCTCTTTGAATATTTGCCCATTCTTCTTAGGGTGTAACTATTTCTCAGTCGACTGAGAATTAACTTCATGCTCAATCAAATGATGTCATTAAATTTCGGTTGATAACTAGATCGAATCACAATACAAATTAAATGGTGTGGAATTTAACAAATCCCTTCTTCTTATCCTTGATTTGCCACAGACATCTCAGCCAGTGGCGGATCTAGAAAGTTTCCTTAAGTAGAGCGGGGCAACTAAGATAATTTGATGCATTTAGGAGCTAGGTTTTTTTTAGTTTTTCCTATTTTCTCACTAAAATATGTGCTATGATCCCTAACAAAAGCCGGCTCCGCCACTGATCTCAGCCAAATGGGCTCCCGGTCCAACCCCTGCTCAATACTACTAACTACTGTCGGATCCAGGTAGAGATCAGGCAGATGTACCCCACGCCCAGGGAGATGGAGTACCAATATACGTTCTCCATACCTGATGTAATTAAGCTGGACGCGATTTTATCTCCAACAAACCCGATTCGTTCGTGATCCGTTATGATAGCGAACCAAATCTGGAACTATATTCAGCGGCGTTTATCATTAGCAATGCAGCATACCTCGTGTCGTTGATGGAAAGCAACAATTAGCAATGGATGATACCGGGGGTTTTCCAAAGAAGGCGAAGACGAAGCGGACCGAGCAACCGGAGGGCCCCTGCTGCGTGGGCGTCCTCGATGACGACACCCTCGCCGCCATCTTCTCCCGGCTCCCGACGTCGGCGTCGGTCATGCGCGTCTCCGCCACGTGCAGATCGTGGCGCCGCGTCATCGCCGCCAGGCCGAGAGTCCTGTCCCGCCACACCCGGGCGCTGTGCGGCGTATTCAGCAGCTACCACTTCAACCGCGCCGCCGCCATCGGGTCGCCCCACCTCGATGCCGAGATGCCGGAATCTGGCTTCGACGTCTCGGCCCTCCCTGGCGGCCCGTGGAGAGTCGTGGACTGCCGTGGCGGCCGCCTCCTCCTCCACTGCGAGCGTACTGTCTCCTCCAGCCGGAGGGCCCCGTTCGCCCACTCCTTGGCGGTGTACCACCTGGTAACTCGGCACTTGGCCACGCTCCCGCCGCTCCCCAGGGCGCGCTGCTCCTTCATCGGCGCCGGCCTGTTTCTGGACGGCATCTCGGCGACGGCGATGCCGTTGTTCAAGGTTGGGTGCGTGACCAGGGACGTCGTGAGTGATAACAAGTGGTTGCTCAACATCCACGGCCGGTCCGGCGGCTGGGACACCCTCCACGCCAGCGTTGCCCCCGGGACTAGCACCGACGGCATCGAACGGCTCTGCCTCCGCGCGAGCGAGTGCCTGTTCTCGGCACTCCGGACACGTGGCGGCGACGTCGTCGAGGAGGCGCTCATGTTCGACACCCGCACGGCCACCTTCTCCACGATCTCGCTGCGGAACCACCACCGCTATATGAAGTCCCCCGTGGGCACCAAGTTCATCAACGTCAGCGCCTTCGTCGACGTTGACGGTGGCGGCGATGATAAGGTCTGGCTGGCGTGTCTGCAAGACCTCGAGCTCCGGCTGTACAGCCACCCGAGGCAGCAGGCAAGTTGTTCCGCCGGTGCCGATGCCGTCGGGTGGACGCTGGAGAAGCATGCACCGCTGCAGGAGCACGTGTGGGGGCTCATCGGGAGGATCTTCCGCAAGGACAACCTGCCGGTGACATTGCCGGTGCAGGCGAGGGACGGCTACGTGATCTTCCATACGACCTTATCAGGTTGTTCGTTCACGTTCGTGGTGCAGCTGGAGACTATGCGAGTGCAGAGGCTCTACTTTGACAATTGGCTTTTGCAAGAGAAGATCTGCTGCATCTTTCCCTATATACGTTCCTGAATCGCCAGCGAGGGCGTTTCCAAAGCGTTGCAAAGTTGCAATGGTGGATCTATGGCGCAACGCTACTAGGTATCTTCCTCGGTACATCGTGAGATTTTTTCTACTGAGTTGCTGTTTCACAGCCAGGGCTTGTTCACAGATTCATCTTGCCAACCGTCAAATCATGATTCGTCCAAGTTTGTGCTCAGTATAGGAAGGTTCACTTGTGGTGTCATACTGTACAATACTTAGAGCATCTCCAAAGACGGTCACAAACCAGCCATGACGGTTTGATTTGGTCCGTGCGGATGCTGCTTGGACCAAAACTGCGTCCAATGATGGCCTCAAATTTGGGATGGGTTTGGGAGCTGACGGACCATACTTTTTATTTATTTAATTTATTTATGTGGTTTTTATGAGAAATGGTAAAGAAATAGACAATAATGGCAAAAGAAAATGAAAAGAAGCAAAGTTCGGGTGGGCACCGTAGGGAGCAGGGGAGGACGCTGCACGTACAACGGTCAGATCGGACTCAAATCTTGTCTGCAGCGGACAAAAATGGACAACAAATGGGCTCTCCCCTTGAGATGCTTTTAGGTTATAGTTAATACAAACTTTCCAATGATTCTTTTCAAATTTGCTCTTGAATTTTTGCAATCTTATTGCGGTTTGTAGAGCTTAATGATTATGCAGATTGCCTTTTTTAGAGTATGAAATTTTACATCACCAACTTTTCAAATCAATTTTTTTGTTTATGTCTAGCAATAATGCAGCAGGAAGGATTATCCAATGGACTACTTAACACTTTGGTCGCACTCATGAGGCCTAAGGCTTGACCCACACGTTTCTCAAAACACCATTGGCCTAGGCTCTGGTGGAATGGCCAATTCGATTGTTCCCACCGGGCCGGATCACCAAGGTGGAAATTGGCATATCAATGGTCAAGTTGAGGCGTCGAGGAGACGATGCATTCCATGGAGAACATGTCATTCACCTCTCTCTCTCTCCACTCTCTCCCTCTAATCTCTCATCTCTCTCCCTCACCCTCTCTCTCATCCCCTATCCTCTTCTCTCTCCTTATCCCTCTCCCCTCCCCCTCCCCTTCGATATCCCTCCCTCCACCCATTTGCCTCTCCCCTTCCTCTCCCTCTCCCTCTCCCTATCCCCCACGATATCCTTCTCCCTCCCTCTCTCTCTCCGAACTTTGCAGCCCACACTAATGAGCATTGTTCGCCTCCCTTGTCACCATCGTCTCGAGCAAGCAACCCCTTCCATCTCCCTCATATGGAAATGTCATTGTATCCTCGCTCCGCAAATCGGCTTTGTCTCCTTTATGTCCGTCGACAACAATGCATTCGGCATCGCGGCTCCTAGATCTCACCGATGGCAACTTAATCTTCTTGAACGGTGGTTGAAGTCTTCCACTCCTACAATCTTTACGTGAATTCAATGATTGTATTTGGATCGCAATGGGTTTGGTATAGGGGTTAGGTTTCGCTTAAAATAAGGATTTGGATTTGTATTTTCATCCTTATTCAGTTGTATGTATCCTACAGTTAGGTCTGACATCGGCTAGGGGGAGGAGTTGGTCTGATTCCATCACACTTGGGTTCTAGTTTGGGAGTTTTATCCTTATCCAATTTCTTTTTATGCTAAGATATGATTTCCACTGTGAGGATGCATACATTTGAGGAAGTCCAATGATGCTAAAATTGTATTTGTGTTTGGAATATTAGTCGTGTACTATGTTATATTTATTTCTAGATGATGTATGTGAATGATGTTTACGACTTCCATTATTGATGCTGGGGATTTAGGTGCATGTTTGATATTAATGTAGGAGCATTCGACGGTAAAGATTTAGGAACAACATACATATATAGACAAGCAATTGACTCGAACATCCCTTTAGTTCACGTGGTCTAGAGAACGTCCTTCTCATGAACTCTAAGAAAAAAGAGGAGGGTGTCGAGCATTTGAGAAGATTAAGTTTCCACCAGTGAGATCTAGAAGCCAATGATATCGAATGCATTGATATCGACATTCATAAAGGAGACAAATCCAGTTTGTGGACCGAAGATACAATTTCCATATCCATATGCGGGAGATGGAAGGGATTTCGGTTTAGATTTTAATCCTAATTTAGTTGTTTGTATGCTATAGCTAGATCCAACACTGGTTAGGGGTAGGAATTGATTTGTTTCCGTCACACTTGGGTTCTGGTTGGGAATTTTCATCCTTATCCACTTGCTTCTATGCTAAAATTATGATTTCTACAGTGATGATGCATATATTTGGGAAAGTCCAATGATCCTACAATTGGATTTGTATCTGGAATTTTAGTCGTATGATGGTAGATTTATTTCATGATGACGTATGTGAATTATGTTCACGACTTGCATTATTGATGTTGGGGATTAGGTGCATGTTCGATGTTCATGTAGGAGAACCCGAAGGTGAAGATGAAGGAAGAATATACATAAATCGACAAGCATATAGTGTCGAACATCCCTTCAATTCACTTGGTCTAGAGAACGTCGTCTAGAGAACGTCCTTCTTGCGAACTCTAGGGGAAAAAGATGAAGGTGCCGCGCATTCGAGAAGGTTAGGTTACCCCTCATGAGATCTAGGAGATCTAGGAGTCAAGAATGTCACAACCATTGAGTTAACAATAAATACTGTAGGAGTGAACACTTCAGCCACCATTAAGATTAAAGTTCCTACCGATGAGATCTAGGAGTCAACGATTTCGAGTACATTTCTCCCTGCGGTCATAAAGGAGACAAAGCCGGTTTGCGGAACGATGGTACGATTCCATGTCCATATGCGGGAGATCAAAGGGATTTGGATTTTTATCCTAATTTATCTGCATTTAGGATACAATTAGGTCTGATGTTGGTTGGGGGGAGTTGGTCTTATTCCGTCACACTTGGGTTCTGGTTGGAGATTTCATCCTTAAGCGTTTTCTTTTGTGCTAATATTATGATTTTTACCGCGATGATGCATAAATTTGGGAAAGTTCAATGATGCTACAATTGGATTTGTGTTTGGAATTTTAGTCTTATGATGCTATATTTATTTCCAAATGATATATGTGAATGATGTTTACGAATTGCATTCTTGATGTCATGGATTTAATCCATCCGAAGGTGAAGATGAAGGAAGAAGATACATATATCGACAAGCAATTACGTGGGACATCCGTTCAGTTCACTTGGTCTAGAGAACGTACTTCCCATGAACTCCAGGCAAAAAGAGGAGGGTCCTGAGCATTTGAGAGAATTAAGTTGCCACATAGAAGTCAACAATGTGACAATCATTGAATTCACAATAAATATTATAGGAGTGAAGACTTCAGCTACCATTCGAGAGTATTAAGTTGCCACTACGAGATCTAGGAGTCAATGATGTCGAATGTGTTGCTGCCGACGGTCATAAAGGAGACAAAGATGGTTTGCAGGAGACGGATGGGATTTTAGTTTGGATCTGATACGTCCAATTTGCATCAATATTCTATATCACAATTTACTGTTATTCATTGATATATTTCATATTTAGAGGTGATAATTATGTTATTTCATCTATTTTGCATGTTTGATGATTATTGGAGAATTAACCACCGGAGCCAGGAATCTGCTAGAAAAAAGACCGTCAAGGCACGATCTTTCTGAAGACCAACAATTCCCAATAAAGATACATAAAATCATATTTTTCCAGATGACGGAAGAAGCCAGAAGGGGGGCCGAGATGGGCTAGGGGGCTCCAAACCACCCCTAGGCGCGGGCCCACCCCAGGCCGCGCCTAGGCATGGTCTGGGCGCCCTGGCCCACTTCTGATGGTGGCTCCTCGTGTATTTTAACCCCTCGGGAAACCTAAGATCGGGGGTACGAAGGTAAAATATTCCGCCACCGCTACGAGGCGGAGAACCAGAGAGGGAGAAAAGCTCTCCGGTAGGCTGAAATCTGCAAGAGAAATTCTTTCCCGGAGAGGGGAGATCGTCGCCATCGTCACCGCTATCAAGCTGGACTTCATCGGGATCATCATCACCATCATCTCCACCACCAACATCATCACCACCGCCGTCTCCACGCCATCCCGCTGTAACATCTTGGGTTTGATACTTGTCTATTTCATAGGGGAAACTTTGTCGGTGTTGATTACTCTTTGTAGTTGATGCTATTGAGTGAAAGCATTGAATTAAGGTTTATGTCTAGATTTTTATTCATCATTATATCACCTCTGATTATGATCCATATGATGTCTCGTGAGTAGTTTGTTTAGTTCTTGAGGACGTGGAAGAAGTCAAGACGTTAGTAGTGGAATTATGTTGAGTAATATGCAATGATCTGATATTTAAGTTGTGGTGCTATTCTTCTAGTGGTGTCATGTGAACGTCGACTATATGATACTTCACATTTATGGGCCTAGGGGAATGCATCGTGTATTTGGCTACTGATTGTGGGGTTGCAGGAGCGACAGAAACATAAACCCCCATTAAGAAACCAGTGCACGAGTGAGTGTAGGATCTCAAAGTTTAAGGTTGTGGTTAGATTTATCTTTAATTACTTTCTTGTAGTTGCGGATGCTTGCAAGAGGTATAATCACAAGTATGTATTAGTCCAAGTATGGGGTAGTGCATTAGCATAGGTTCACCCACACAACGCTTATCAAACAATTGAAGATTATTCAACTATGTGAAGCGAAAGCACTTGACGTAATTCCCGTGTGTCCTCAAGAATGTTTATTCATCATAAGTAAAACAATTGGCTTGTCTTTGCTCTGAAAAGGATTGGGCCACTCGCTGCAATTATTATTACTGCATTTTATTTACTCGTACTTTATTTATCTACAATACCAAATATCCCTGCAAACATGTTTGCTAGTGTTTACAGCGAATCCTCGATCAAAACTGTTCGTCAATACCTTCTGCTCCTCGTTGGGTTCGACACTCTTATTTATCGAAAGTACTACGATACACCCCCTATACTTGTGGGTCATCAGGATCATCCTAATTTAGTTGTATATAGGATACAGTTACGTCTAAGGCTAGTTGGGGGAGGGGGGGAGAGAGAGAGTTGGTCTGATTACGTCACACTCACGCTGATGATGCATACATTTGGGAAAGTCCATTGATGCTATAATTGGATTTTCGTTTGGTATTTTAGTTGTATGATGCTAGATTTATTTCCGGATAATGTATGTGAGTGATGTTTACGACTTGCAATATTGACGTTAGGGATTTAGGTGCATTATTGACGTTAGGGATTTATTTCTAAAGGTGAAGATAAAGAAAGATACATATATCAATAAGAAATTTGATGTCAAACATCCCTTGAATGTACTTTGTCTAGAGAACGTCCTTCATGTGAACTCTAGGCAAAAAAAAAAAGGAGGGTGCCAAGCATATGTAGCACTAGGAGAGGGAGAAGCTGACCTTCAAAGATCATCGGCTTCACTAATGACATAACCATTGCTGGTCTACTTGCAAATCTGTGACAATGACATGTAAATGTCCCTGAGATTCAAGTCATCGATAACGAGCCTAATTTTCATGCCCTTTAGGCTTGAGATATGTGCACGTCTTGTCTCACTTTTGACATCGTAGACGTTGATATTTTCAAAAACTTAGTCAAAGCTTATATCGTTCGACTTTAAAAAAAATTATGCATCTTATTTATGTAACGGGCGTATAGTGTGAAGTGTAAACAATGTACTAATTGATACCACTGCATGTTTCTTCGTAGCCAACTAGAAACGAAGCACATCTAATAAGACTGGTCATAGTGCATAGTATCATATAGTAGTATCATACATATGATATTTGTCTATGATACTATCTCTATAGTGGGTGGTATTATAGAGTATTATTATAAACTTTTAAATTTATTATTTTGTAGAATCTCAATGTAAATCTACGTACAAGATTTATTTTCCATTTATTTTTCTCGTAAGATGCGCTATGATACAGTATCCACCTATGTTAGTTTAATCATATCTCTCCTCCTTAATTAGATGCCACGTTATTATTTTTGTGAGCCTAAAATGCATAATACTACCTATAATACTACCACTATGACCAGCATGAACTACTACTCATCTGATAGCCTCAAATGTTCTCCACTTTTCACAGTTCTCATCACATGTGTCAGAGTACAGGTATACAGAATACAGTGACCCGAGGCAAAAATATAAAAAAAATGTAAAGAAACTGATCTGGTTTCCTTGTCTTTGGAACAAAATTGAAGGTTTGGTAGCTGGCGTGTCCTGTGTAGACACACTGACAGTACGTGGTAGTACTATAACAGTTGCAGCAAACAACGTGCCAACGAGGCTGAAGAACAGAGGTCGACAATGGCTGTCCACCTCCAGCAAGCACCGGCATGGTTCATCTCGCTGGCCTTCCTCGGCGCCCTCTGCGTGGCGGCGCTCACGTCGCGCCTCCTCGTCCACCTGACGGTGTGCCTGCGCCGGCCCAAGGACCTCCGCCGGAGCTACGGCACGTGGGCCGTCGTCACCGGCCCGACGTCCGGCATCGGCCGGTCCGTCGCCCTGGAGCTCGCACGCCGCGGCCTCAACCTGGTTCTCGTCGACCTCAGCGCCGCCAATCTCCAGGAAGTCTCCGACACGATCAGGTGTCGGCACGCCGTGAAGACCGTGTCCGTGGTGTTCGACCTCTCGCTCGTCTCCACTCCACAAGGTATTGTAGTTCTCAAGTGCATACGAATTCATGTTCTATGAACATGAACGCATAGCATACTACATACACACTTGAATCTGTCACTCTCGCGGCGTCATGCAGGCGATGAGGCGATGCGGCGTCTCCGGAAAGCCGTGAAGGGGCTGGACGTGGGGGTTCTGGTGAACAACGCCGGGGTGGCGAAGCCGGGCGCGGTGTTCCTCCACGAGGCCGACGCGGAGGCGTGGGTTCGGATGATCCGCGTGAACCTGTGGGCGGTGACGGAGGTGACCGCCGCGGTGCTGCCGGGGATGGTGGAGCGGGGCCGGGGCGCCGTCGTGAACATGGGGTCGGCGTCGTCGGCCGTCCCCTCCTTCCCCCTCCACACCATGTACTCCGCCACCAAACGGTACGTGTCCGCGATCCATGCGATGGAGTGCACGATTGTGAAAATGCAACATGAACCAGCTTACAGTTTCAGCAACTGCTAGATGATCACGAAGTAGGCGTGATGCTAATTTAGTGCGTTTCGATTGAGCATGCAGGTACGTCGCTCAGTTCTCCAGGAGCCTCTACGTGGAGTACAAAAGCAAAGGGATAGATGTGCAATGCCATGTATGTACTGTAATTCTAACCAATTCTCGCTTTGCTGTTTATTCTGAATTTCTGATTGCCGGCCCATCTGAACTTCAACATGTGCATACAAAAACGATTCCTTGTGAAGTTCATTCATGGCGCCGGCTGCAGTAATGCCGCGCACTGTCGCTCTGCAAACGCATATGCAATTGTTGCAAGTGGCGTGCAGTCGAGTTGCAGACTTGCAGTGCTATCAGTGGTACTACTGTGAAGGAGTAACTGCAAACCATGATGGATGCCGTGAACTGTATTAGTACAGTCGAAACACTGTCCCTTACACACCGAGCACATGCATACGCGCTGTTGCGAGACGCAAATGGCGTGCAGCTGAATCAGTTCGCTCATAGCAGTACTTGCAGTGGTAATAACTGGAACCGTTTCATTTGATACTACATACAGGCACCCTTCTTCGTGGCGACCACGATGCTGTCGGGCTTCTCAGGAATCTGGCGCCCCTCGGCGTTCGTGCCCACCACCGACGCCTACGCGCGCAAGGCGGTGCGCTGGATCGGGCAGGGTGGCCCGCTCTGCGTGCCCAACCTCAGGCACCGCCTCCTGCGCTGCTTGCTCGCCGCCGTGCCGGACTCCCTCCACGACTGGGTCTGCCTGCGCGGGAACCTGCGGACGAGGAAGATGCTCCGGATGGCATCAGCGTGCACCCTGCGTGGATGAAATGAATCCTTTCTGCCTATCAACACTTTTCTCGTGGCCATCTAATCCAAGAGTTGTACTTTTCTCTTCTACTTTTTCATCAACATGTAAGGCTGTTGATTTTGCTTCCCACCTTTGTGCAAAGAAACATTGCCCAATAGATGGACTCGGGTGTCCAACTTTATGACGTGCTCCAACAAGATTGCTGTACCTCTACTGACTGAGTGAAATTGGGCTCTTTTCCAAAACTTCAACACAAAATGAACCGGTTTTAGAAAAAAAAAAATCACAACCTGACCCATTTGCACGACCCATGCCCCCCGCGACGTCATGATAGCCATAGCTCCACAGGGTAGGGCGTCATGCAAAAGTAGTCAGTTTGTGAAAGAAAAATAAAGCGGTTTATTTTGTGCTGAAGTTACAGAAAAAAGGTCAAATTGGTTCATTTTAGCACAGATTGCGCAAGACAGCTCTCTTGGTTTCCAAAAGATAAATGCATAACAAAGATCTTAGAAGAAAAAAAAAAATCACCAAACGGTACACCTGACAACTTAGATGGAAGGTCTCAGATAGGAAATAGGGTTGCAGAAGAGGGATCCGCGATATAACTCATAACTCCACCACTAGTGCAAATTATACTACAGAGGCCCATTCCACATCTACCTAAATTGTATTAGTCAGACTCCAATCTGCCCCGCAGCTGGTGCCGCGTTGCAGCCCTAATAGGAAGGAGTATCACACGAGCACTGCACGGAATCGCAGCAGACAACCGAATCTCTTTGCTAACTTTCTTCTGTCATACTCATACTCGCAGATTGTGAAGCACCCTAACAAAATTAGAGGTAAAAGATGGTCACAGATTGTACACGATATGCAGCGACTTCTATAGCCAGCATTTCGGCAGAAATGAGGGTCAAGAATTTGACCGCTGCTGCTGCTGAAGGTGCTCTTGAATGGAAGAACGGAGGGCACGATTAGGGATGAGATCGCGATTTGGAAGGGCCAGGTTCGTCATTGGAGACCTCAGGTTCCCGTCATCAAGCCAGCTTTTTATGGCTTCTGCTTCGTAGGTGAATCCATCTGATGCCATCTGTGGATCATTCATGATCTCCTGAAATATAGAAGGCACCAGTTAAACCATAATCTAGAGAGAAGAACTGTACACATGAAAAAATATACTTCTAGCTCTCTTTTTTAACTCATATCTTTGTGACTTCTATACAGTAGTGTCATCGTTGCCTAACATGATCTACCTCATTACATTACATATATAAAAGCTGACCCCCTTTGCTCAAATTTTAGCGTTTTGGGTAGAATACTGTTCACAGTACCATTTTATCCAATTAAATGTCGACACGTCTGATGGCATTTCCGGTCAAAGCGGTGCCCACGATCTCACTGTCAAGCAGCCGTTTTGCCCCCGTCTCTCTCTTTTGTTCTTTTCTTCCCCAATTCCGCCGCCCACATCTCCCTCCTCCTATGGCCTGCGCCCTCCTTCCCTCTCTGCCCACCGCACGACAAGGCGGGGGAACTCGGGGCTCTCCTCCCCTTCTGAGGTGGCTAGCGACGCAGCCGCTTGAACGATGTCCTAGGCGTACCGAAGAACCAGGATTTTTTTAGCGCAATCGATTTTGCTTCCATAGTTTCATTGGTTTTCTAAGTTCATTCCGATTACATTTTTTTCAGATCTTGCTATGTGAGTGTGTACCGACCTCCGGCCATCTTCTGCGTCGCCTCCTTTCTTTTGGTCCCGGATCTTTCCATCGTTGATTTCGCGGAGCTGCCAGAGGCCATTAGGACAGCCATCGTCGCCGGCGCTATCTTCGGAGCGGAGGAACTCTCTCTAGAGCCGAGGGGCGGCGGTTGAGAGAAGATGGAGCCGTGGGGGGCAGGAAGGTGGGAGCCTGGGAGAAGATTGCGTCCAATGCGCTGGGCCGCCGGAGGAGTTGAGGAGGGAGGACGGGAGGTGGAAGTGCGGATGGGGAATTTGGGGAGAAGAAGCCACGGAGGCGGACTGCATCGAGGCTCCTAGAAATCAATTCGGCTGCGTTCAGGTATTTCCCTAGCTACCTTTCCTTTCCTATACCCACAAATCATGCAACCGCTGCCTACCATTGTTCCAATACTTGATGGATTGGCTGGGCGGGTGGCCCCCCAGCCTTCCTCCTCAAGCTCATGTCTCTCTCTGGTGGAATTGAAGTCTCGGGGACGGCACAACTTGCATACAGATACAGTCCAACGCAGTCGTCCACCCCTTAGGGATCTACTCCACTGAAATAACTTTAGTACATGAAGTGCTTCCACTGGCGGAGAACTTCTCTATGTTTGTAACTACAGAGTGAGCGAATCAAATGGATCAAAATATTATGTTTCCAGGTCTGGAAGTAAATCATTGGTTTAGGTATCATAACCTCACATGCATACAATGGTTTTTGTACTAACATTATGTAAACTGCACATCTGTATTTTGTTTTGGATCAAAATATTTTGTTTTGACATATATGTATCAGCGTGTATTTGAGTGCCCAATTGTGTGCATCAGGGGAAAGTTGTTCCTTGCTTACGGAACTGCTATATTTTCCCTTTGAGGTAGCCATATTTTCTTAGGAAATAAATTAGCAATCTGTAAGTATAAATCTGAAAATCCTGTGAAAACATAAGCCATCTATATGGTTAGGTCATAATGTTATCTCGGTTTATGGTGAATAAATATTAAGTATGTATTTCAGTATTTGATGTCGTGGCTTAAGCAATTTAATTTGCGTCAGGGAAAGGTTATCTGCTAGCAGCAATATTCCAGGTTTCTATGTCATAGTTGCAGTAGCTTAGTTGATGTACATTTTCGACTCTAATAGACTAATGCTGAGTTAATACAGTTGTAAGAATAAAATACATATGAAAAACAGGCGATGGTTGACCATTGTACATGTTCGTCATATATAGTCATACCTTCTCTTGAATTACTGGCGTTTTCTTTTTGTTAGTCATATGATGAGGTTTTTTCCCCTTGCTCCATTAATTCTTTGAATGAGAACCCTTGCATGGTGAAAACGGCTGTCGGCTGTGGGAACGAACCTTAGTCTTTTGTGCCCATACTACAAAGGTGTAGTCTACTACTCATATCTTGATGATTTTGCTCACTTCTTGGAAAATCTTCTGTGCTACGCTTTTTAATTAGTGTCATTCGGGCTTCAGATGCTATGTTGATACTTCTGAATTCTGCAGGCAAAATGGCTTCCATTCAAGCTAGCTTTCCGAGGAAGCTTCTCAGAAGGTTCTTGGATGGGGGAGGTTAACTTCATCATTCTTTCCCTTCAGTAGTTTTCACGAGCAGGACAATTTTCGATAAAAGTAAACAGGCTGATTTCTTGACAAACAGATGAAGGCCAGGCTACTATTTATCCAATCATTTTTTGTTTCATAGATTTCTGTTCACTCTATTTTAGACAAGGTTCAAGAAAGCGTTAAGCGTAATCGGTGCGGTGGCCTTCCTGTTAGCGCTTCAGCGTGCATAAGCGGCGCTTTTTCCCCTCTTTTTTCCGCTTTTTTCCGCTTAAGCGCTTATACAATCGGTGCGGAAGGCCTCCGCATTGCGCTTCAGCGCGCATAAGCAGCGCTTTTTTCCGCTTTCCCGAACCTTGATTTTAGATTGCACTTATATGAAATTCAGTTCTATTTAATGAGGATGCCAGATGTTCTTACCTTTAGTGTAATTTAAGAGGTAGCTCAGCTACGTTATGTTAATTTTTTATTAGATAAACATATCTACTGATAGCCATTAATTTTATTTTCATATGTATCTATACTTTTATATTTTTTTGCTGTTTGCACAATGATCTGTTGGGCTGTTGACTACCTCTTGTTTGCTCCAAACCTTTTATACCGGAATCTGATCTGAGGAATTATTTAGTTAACAATGTTGTGCACTGGTTTAGACGTTTAGTTGATACCCTAAGGTACTACTTGGCCAGAAAAGCTAATTTCCCATCTTATTGGATGATTTCCCAGTTATATGAATCAGTTTTGGCAGGGTTTAAGTAGTTATTTACCTCATTATTTGCTTTCTTTACATAAAACCACCAGTTTATGTTCATATGGATCAACGAAACAATACTCTCATTGTCTACAGGTACAAGCTTTCAATTAACGCACTTTTAAAATACACATCAGGGTACAAAGAATGGATCAGAAACACAAAACTCGCCACCACACACAAAAACAAAACTATTATGAAACACAGACTATACCTCCTGCACAGTAACAACACGGGCGCGGCGTGCGCCGCGCCGCAAACTTCCTAGTTTCAAATAACATTTCCCGAGATTTCAAGGTATACTAAAAATGCTTGCAAAAGTTATTTACCTTGAGTATTGGACAAATGAAGTGAGAGGGGGTGCAACTTTCCCTCGACGCTGATTGGACAAACTGCCATGAGGCCGTAGGGGGCTTTCTTGTCAGGGGCTCAATAACTGTCCAAACTTTGGTTAACAGATCAGGGCGTTTGTCCCTAGTCATTTCCACACAGCTAAGACCAAGGAGTGCCAGCTGCTTGGCTTGCGTGTAAGGCCAGTCCCCAGCAGACTTATCGATGAGCAAGTGCAGGCTATCACTCTCCAACGCTTCTGAAACTCTCCTTGCAATAGCTAAGGCTGGCGTCCCAGTCAAGAGACGCAAGATAATAACACCCAGTGAGTAGACGTCAGAAAGCAGCGTTAAATCCCCATTGGTGAGGAACTCCGGGTCCATATATGGATGTCTTGCTATTAGGTTCGGTGGACAGGCGCCAGGTTGGAGAAAAAGGGATGACATGCCAAAGTTATAGAGCTTGCTTCTGTAGTTGGCATCAATGAGGATGTTGCAAGGCCGGAGATCGCCGTGGACTAAAGCACTAGGGGTGTATGAATGAAGGAAAAGCAGTGAGCAGCAAACCTCGCCAATAATCTGAGTACGGATCTGCCATGGGAGAGGTGGGAAGCCGTTCGAACAGACAATGTGGTCTTCAAGGTTTCCCCTTGGTAACCATTCATACACAAGAGCTGAAGCCTCGGAGCATATTCCTATTAAGGTGACAATGTTTGGATGCCTCCCTTGACGAAGAACAGAAACCTGTGATAATCTTACGTTAGTAATATAATCAGCTAAATACCACTATCATGCTAGGTGCAAGTCAGGCTACCTCTTGTTGAAATAAGCCAGTTCTGCACATCTTGATTGCTACTGTGGTATTGTGTATAATGCCTTTATATACACATCCATATTCAGTGTCCCCAATTTTGCACTGATCCTTGAAATCCTCTGTTGCTTGTTGCAGATCCGCGAAGGAGAACTGCAAAATTATCTGAGCATTCTGATCCTGTAATTCACCCACCTGTCGTACTGCATAGTCCCGTTCATGTTTCAACTGGCTACATTCTGCAATACATCAGTGTACGTTAACTCGCTGCACCTGCTGCTTGTTCATGATTTACAACTGTAGGTTATATATATTGCTGCTACCAATATACTATATTTTAATCACTGGCATGATGAAAAGAAGGAAGACAGAAGTTCTCGCAGTAGTTGATCTACCCATTTTTGCCTGCTCTATTTGAAGGTCGGACTTGCATTTTAACACAACAATATCCTCTTCTAGCGCACATATCTTCCTCCTTTGTTCATCCTACGTGTAATCATATAAACATCTTGTAAGCGGTACAAACTACAAATTATAAGGGCTACATATAAACATGGAGAGAATAGAGGGAAGTATGATACAGGCATGATAAGTAAATTATTGGTTGTTTCTCAATTTAGGTTCTCTCCCATTACTTGAAGAAAAACTATGTCCCTTGGTCAATTATTAGGAAAATAAAAAAGGACAATAATAACTTTTGTATCCAAAATTGATAATGCAGTTCACGAGAATAATAACTTTTGTATCCGAAATTCATAATGCAGTCCACGAAAATAGTAACTTTTGTATCCAAAACTGATAATGCAGTCCACAGGAATAAACTTAATAGTTAATTGCCATAGCCACTAGCCAGTAAGTCAGGCGAATTTTATGTACTCTGTCAGCAAGTATTGGCACATCATCAGTGATAGTGCCAAAACCACCTCAGGAGTCTACTGTATTTTGCATTGTACATTGTATCTTGTATATAAATATGTGTACTGTATGTTTCATAAAAAAACTCAAAATCATGAATAGTGGCATCTTATTAAATTTCCATATGATGGGCAGGAGAGACGATTAGCGAACACTTAAACCACTTCACATAATTTTTTCGTAATGCTCTGCTATTTTAGCCTGGCATGAATCTAAAGAAAGGAATAAAGGGCAGTGACAGTAGTCGTAGTAGATACACATAGGAGTATACTTGCTTTTGTAACTACTAAATTAACTATGAAATAGGAGTACAATATTCGGGATAATGAGTATGTTTAAGTAATCATACAAGGGACAGTAACATCTAAAAAATAAAATAAAAAATAATAAAATAATAAACATGTCACCTACAGCAGGAAAACTGGATAAGATGGCAAAGTCAAAACAAAGACAACAACCTTCAATGCATGAACATGCTCTAAAAATGATTGAACAGAAGGGTGTGTGTGCAGTTTCCATGGTTTAGAGCTTTTCTGGTAGCAAATGATGTCCCCGTTTTCAAGCTGCAGAAAGAACAAGAAGAAATTAAGGCTTTGGAGAATCTGGGAAATAAAGGTATGCGTACCAAAAACAGACCTGGCTGTCTCTAAAGGTACGATCAACGTCAATGACCTCACAAAACACAACTGGTTCAAAATTGATTTCCTGCATGTTTCATGTTAAAGTGAGAAACCAGTACACTTAATGTAGAGGCAATATGTTTGAGATTAGGAGCAGCAAGGTTGCTGGTAGATAACCCGCCTCGTATAATTCTATTTCCTCGTCTGCACAAAAACCAGCTAGATTTCTTAGTTTGTGGAGAATCTCTGCAGGTTTCGATGTACCTTTCACATAGAGAGTTCCAATATATCTGGGTGTTTCATTCAGAGAAAAATATATATAACTGAAAGTTACCAATTAGCAAACAAGAACCAGAAAAGGAGATTTATAAGCAAACTAACCGCAGCTGTTTTTGTTCTGGATCATAGAGCTTTAAGAACACCAATATATCTTCCATGCATAGATTCCGTGGGGTACAAGAATTTAGCACCTACAAGGAGCCAATACTAAGGCAACTTCAATAAATGATACCCCCTCTGTTCCAATGAATATGGTTTTTTTAAGTCACAAGCTAAATAAAGTTTGACCAAACTTTTAGAAAAATCTACCAGCAACTACAATATTATATAGGTATCATATGAAAATATATTTTATGATGTATCTAACGATATCGAACTTGTATTGTACGTGTTAATGATTTTTTCTAAACTTGGTCAAAGTTTGCATAGTTTAACATTTAGAAAAATTTATAAGCCTTATTCGTTGGAACAGAGGTAGTATAGAGAAAAACATTATATGTAAAAAAAATGGGCCTCTTACAAACAGTTAAGTCCACAGAAGAAATGGTAGAGATAGCAAAAGCAAAGATTGATCAAGTTAAGGCTTCAGATTTAACCTCCAAAAACAGCTTCACATCACCAGCAAATTTTGACGTTAAGCTTCCCACCTACAGGAGTGATTGTCTATACTTCAGATTTTGTGAAGAAAAAAGACTGTCTAAATTGCTTGGTCTTGTGTCTACAGATGGAAACGATATCAAAAGACAACATTGTTCATTCCGGAAAAACAAATCATGAATATCCGTCAAATAAATCCTATGACAACCAGTTCTACACAAAACTGGTAACATTGGGTATAATCCATTCATCTAAGGTGTTATTTGACCATTAAGTTGTTCCTGGCTTTATGGGGAGAAGCTTAGCCCCTCTGGGTATTTTTTGCACCCAAGCTCTCATACAACTAGTGATGAGGACATCCCATCAATTGATACAACCGCTTTACCTACAGGCCCACAAATACAAGGACCAATCACTCGAGCTCGTGCCAAACAACTGTACTTTCGTTCCTTGGAACTATTCCTCACATACATGAGAATATGATGCTGCCTAAATCAGATGTGCTTGTTACTCTTAGGAATGATGGACCTAGCATGGATGAGAAGGACAAATATTGGAGCATGATCACACATGGAGAAGATGGCAGCAAGCATGTGAGGATTGAAGAGGACGCCACAAGTCGAGATTTCAGAACTTTGAAGTCACCATAATGATGATTGAAGACTTGGACGAAATACACAAGATTATACTTCATAATTTCATCCATAGCATAAAATGGTGTTGCATCACCTTTAGTTTTGGGCCAGGCCCATGTTATTTTCGCAGGAATAAAGTCAGCCACCGTTTAGAGTCCGTATTGAAGGGAAAAAGGGCTTCTAGGGTTTGGTTCGGCCACCATACGTATGGATGGCCGAAACCCCACCTTTTCCTCCTTTAAATACCCCCATAACCGTCACGTTTAGACTTGGATTTTGATTAGACTAAAAGTTAGCCATTGTTGCAACTCTTCGTGTACTTCTTTTGAGGCCAACGCCCAGAACAAAACCAACTATTCGGAATCCCACCTTATTCAATAAATATTCAATAAAGCTTTCATCTATATCCGCAATATTATGATTGCATTATTAGTTCTTACTTGTTCTCGATTTCAGGTAGGAATTAAGACCTTTTGGTCAGGCTGATCGTGCATCCGCAAAGATCACTAACTCCCGGAGATTGTCCTAGCGATTGCATTGGCGCACGAGTTTTGCACGTGTAGTCGAATCGTCAAGCACGAACTCCACCAACAAATCGACGTATCATCATCTCATCGAAAGATCGGACACCTTTGCCCTATCAACTAGTTTGCATGTACAATGAAATGGCTGACTTAAAAAAATATTAACATAATATTCATACTGATTTGTAATGGCAAGAATAAAATAAAGCATAGACACTGACACGGCATGACGTTGACCAAATATTATGTCATCGTAAGAATTCTGAGCCGTAATTAAGAGAAAAAAAATAGATGTTCATTAAATATAACAAGTGGGATAGATAAAATTACCAGGAATATGTATATTTTTATTTTATATTACGTAGAAAGTAATGACATCCAACAGAAATATCTACCTAAATAAAGTTATCAGGAATGTGTATCTATTTTAGAAGTTGTACTTTATAGCAATCTGATTTCTATCACCAGGTGGTTTACTCCGAGATGAATATTGACGTTGTTCGCCACATTCAGGGTATTTTATGTAAGATCTCTTACAGGTTCCTATTGGCTGACCACCACCATATCTCATACACAATGAAAGAGAGCTTGCTCGTTCTGTGTGGTTCTGCATGCACCAAAGCTCATGCATTGTGATTTCAGCACCAGTGGTAACGTGTTTAGTTTACTCCAAATGACATTTGTTATACATAGTAGGCCAACACCAGCATGTAGGGATCATTTACAATGTCAGTCCACCATCAGGAGACCATATGTAATGTTTGCAAAGAAGGACAAATATGCTCGGGGTCTCTCCTTCGACCAACCTTAATTCAATCACAATATCATAACCATTCAAGTCTAACATGGAAGATCATAAAATTTACCGTCCCCAACATTTTAGTATTAAACATACTCTGATATTAATCCTTTGTACGAATAAATAGGTAGTACCTTGCAGTCTAGGGGAAAACTTGGCCTTGTAAATAAGTGAGATGAAATTGGAAATTGAGCAAACCCATGGATGATACAAGTTTGATGTACGAAGGAATAGAGCAAAACAAAATCTTGAAGGAGAATATGAAATTTTTGTTAGCATTTACATAATCAACCACGTCGACCAGCTGCATTTTGGCATTGACAAGTGTATCCACAAACACACCTAGCTGTTGGCCATATATGTTGGCTGTTAGGCGGTGTTGCAATACCTAGATGCACAATAGGAGAATGCACTTATTACTTAAAAAGAACACATAAACTGTTTGCATTCATATGCTTTGAGTTAATCTCACACAAGTCCTGATTTTTTTTGCATGGGGTCATTTGCATCCTAGGTTGAAGTTCCTTCGGTGGATGACGTGGAAACTAGTTACCATCTATTTTTGGTTGCTTTTCAATTGGTCTATTGTGCAGTAAAACAGGGATTTCGTTCCTCGCAATCACATTTGAGGTGTTTTACTATTCTAAGTGGTTTAGTGTACACCAGACTTTACATATGGTGCACGAGGTCACAAGAAGCCACTGGGAACTAGTGAGACGTTTGGTAACTGTTAAACCAAATTAAATTTGTGAAATACCCCAAATGTGAGAAGCTAGACCCTATTTTATTGTACAATTGACCACTTCATAGGAAAACAAAAAAGAGAAGGTAAAAAGCTTCCACGCTGTAAACCCAGGGAGCTTTGAACTTGGATTAGCGGCTCTATCTCATTAAATGACTCGTAATCCACTGTAGAGAAAATTCAAATTTTGTCTGAGATTAACTCAAATAATATGCTTGCAAACAGTTTATGGATTTTTTTCATGTACAATCTGCACCTTTTACTGTGCATCTTGACACCGTCTGACGGACGGCTAGGCCAACAGCTAAGTGTTTGTGGATATTTTGGCCAATGCCAAAATGCAGTTAGTTGTTGTGGTTATTTTGTAAATGCTAACAAAACATCTCTCGTGCCCATTGAAGTTATATTTTTCTCTATCTTTCAGTAATTCCCATTAATGGGTTACATCTATCTCCAATTTCACCTCACTTCTCCACAAGCGAGTCAAAATTTCCCTAACCTGTAATGTATCACCTATTGATTTGTACATAAATACTGTATCAGGGTATAGCTAATGCTAAAATGGTCGGATAGTAAATGTTATGTCTTACCATGTAGTACTTGAATGGTTCTAATATTGAGATGAATTGAGGCACTCGAATGAGAGACCCTGAGCACATTTGATGTTCAGGTATTTGCAAACATTTGCATATGGTCTCCCGGTGGTGGGCTGCCATTATGAATGATCCGTACATTGATGTTGACCTATTGTATGTCACAAATGACATTTGGAATTAGCTAAACACGTTGCCCCTGATGCTGAAATCACAATGCACGAGATATGGTGCATCAGATTCTGTCGCTGTCAGCCAATAGGAACTAGTAAGAAGGATATGCATTCCTAGCCATTAGTACAGGATTGCAAAAAAGATTAGGAATTTATGATAACTTTATTTAGGTTGGTCTTTTTTCGTCATGTAAAAAATATTCTTGATAATTTTATTTGGAGACTTGATGTGGTCTGCCACTACCACATCACCCCCTCCTGCAGCGCCATGGGAACTTCATGCCCCCATGGCACCCAGCCTTCGCGGCGTCGGAACTAGCCGTCCCAGGCTCATCCCACCATTTTTTGCTACAATCGCGGTTAGTTTTGCTGCATTGGTGCTTTTATGGAAGCAAAAGTGGGATTCTTTGGGATTTTGGTGGGAATACATTTTGCTCCAAACGAACCGTTTTTTGCTGCATTGGTACATTATGGAAGCAAAAGTGGGATTAGACGATACTGTGACACGTATCACGCTCTGGATGGTTAAATTTAACTGATCCGACGGCTGTCCACCCGGGGGATCGGGGATTTGATCCCCCGTGGATCCCCCGTGGGATGCTCAGTCCTCCCCTAAACTTCAGTTCCATGCAGAAACTTATGAAGGTAAAAATGCTAAATAATAGATGCAACACTGGACGACACTGGTACCAACCAAGCTGAATAGAATTGGACAGGCTACTAATACCCCCTGCTTTCTTTTGCTGCTGAATAGTATCTTACTCTGGCCAAGAACCAATCAGAACAAGCGTACTCTAAAAGCCTTCAGTAAATAAGATGATTACAGACTCATGGTGTCTACTTACAGATTTTTTGTTTTCTAGAGCAGACAATGGCCTGCTAGGGCGACATGTTCCATTTTGCCGTCGAAGACACAACCAGATACGCTGAAATTGAACAGCTGTGCCAAATACTTCCACAAGATTCTCCTGTGAAGAAATTTAAGAAAAAAGTATTCAGTGTTCATTATATGAGCCTTGAGAATGGATTAGCTAAAGCAATAAAAGGGTCCATATAGTTTTGTATGTTCACAAAGCATATATCGCACGAGAACATAACATTAGAAATATATCATGAAATCTTACACGGTATGAAGGTATAATCTCAAGAAAAATAAGCAAATCATCTAGAGTGGTTGTGTTTTGAAGTTCAAAACTAGAACCTTATTCAATGGACAAAAATATGGCAATAGATAGATTTCATAGTGAAGAGCTAAAGGCTAAACAGTAAGAAGCAGCAAAAGAATGGACATGAATGCAAAGATTATAGGAACATGGGAAAATATATTGTATGCCAGTAAGTATGCAAAATGTTGGATCTGGCACATGATTTTGCATGGCAATGAAAACATGACACAACTCACTAGTGTTAAATGCCACCTCAATTAGATACGGTAAAAAGAGAGCCAAGAATCCTTGATAGATGGTGCAGCATGGTGGCCATATATGCAACCATAATTCCCTACTATCCACTAAACACAATAATCCCAAATATAAGTAAATATGTTTCTCAGAAAGCTGCCGATTAGCATTTCAAGTCTGCCACCATCTACGGCAAAGTTGAGATTCAGGAAACTTCTTTGCAAATTGCACTACACCACAGCATTGAGTATAAAGATGG
The DNA here is from genome assembly GCF_022539505.1 of Lolium rigidum. Classification (NCBI taxonomy): domain Eukaryota; kingdom Viridiplantae; phylum Streptophyta; class Magnoliopsida; order Poales; family Poaceae; genus Lolium; species Lolium rigidum. Next base: position 169,040,099 of record NC_061510.1, read on the forward strand.
AGAAACCAAAGGATCAAAATAAAACAGATTATACAAGGCCAGGAAAACGAATATTGGTGGTACGTATTTCAGAAAGACTTCAAGAAGTAAAAATTATGCCTTCTTTGTTTCAACTTTCAAGTAAATATCAACATGGGTCATTTGTTTAGTTCCAGAACTCGTCCTCCATACTTCCGTTTCAGGTTTCATAAATCCTGTTCTACTGAATCCCATAACAGAACCACGACATCAATGCAAGCAATACCGTATGTCTATGTTGCACGTATCATCACCAAATGGCATGCCCTTTTACCATCTTTTGTCAAGGTTCACAAACACTACATTTGTGATTTTTCAAATGGCCAACTCAGCAATTCGCATTGACAAATAAAATTTCACATAATGATGGACTTGCATTGCGAAGAGAGGAAGAAAATGGGTCGTTGAGTGGGCAGCCTGGAAAGCTTGTAGACGTGGGCCGTTGAGAGGAGTGGGTTGAGTTGATTCGCGTGTTTGGCTATCTGTGGCCGCTGACGTGTGGAGGGTTTTAAACCTCGATCTGCTGCTGTAACAATGTTTCTCTCCCTTTTGCCTAATGGAATGACGCGGCTCCTGCGTGTTCTCAGAAGAAGGAAGAAAATGCAGCTTTGCATGCATAAGTGCAACACAAAACAAGAACCAGAGCTGATGGAACACACACAAAAAAGTGGTAACATTGTTGGATATGTCTAGTTTAGCTTAAATTACATCGTCTCCCCATAATATATTTATATATTTGTTACAATAATGCAAAAAGGAACTTTATGTGCGCCTTAAATCAGATATTGTCAGCCTTGATGCCTAACCTGCTTAGATTTGGGGCCTCGTTCTCATAGCCCAAAAAATGATAAGGCCCTGGCATGAAAGGCTTAACTCCTTTTGTTCGGCACGGGCTTACCGATTTGGAGACTAAAAAACTAGCAATTAAGTCTTGTAAAACCTAAAAAATACCAAAGCTAGGAACCCAAATTGGATTTTAAGGTCTCTGAGTAACAAGGATTTTTCAGGTTGAAGAACTCAGGGTGACGATACCTGGAAACGGCTTATGGGCAGGGTATCCAGGACGTTGAAAGACCGAACTTTGTTGAAATCGACGAGATCAAAATAATGGCCATCGTTCCCGACATACGAGCGCAAATCTCCCTCTGTCGCCACCTGGAGGAAACGCGAGAATTAAAATCCAAGGTACCACATGGTTCCTTTCGTGTTAAATCAAGCAGGAAATTAAATAGGAATTCCAGAAGAGCAGAGGATCGCAGACCTTGATGACGATAGACTGAGTCGGCATCCCAGCGATGGGCGACGGCGGGAGGGAGACGGGGAAGAGTGAGGGGAGGGACCGAATTTCGCTCACTGCGGATTCTCGGACGGCTCGGCTTCTGGAAGATCCTGAACTGGAAGTCGAAGTTGGGCGAGGGTTTCGGAGGGTTAGTCCAAAGGCGACAGTCCACCATCAGTTAGAGCATCTCCAGCCGTCTCCCGATGAGACCCACAACCCCTTTTTCCATCTGGATATACCAAAACGGCATAGTTATGCCATGGTTTCTCGTTTTAGTCCGGTTTAGGCCTTTTATCCGTCCGGAGTGCTTAGGTCATCCTGGCCCCGGGGAGCGCTCACGGACTCCGGACGAGAAAAAAGCGGGGAAGGGCCCGCTCTGTCAGCGAGAGACCAAACGAACTCCACCACTTTGTCGACGCAAATCCCTCCTCCCCTCCCTTTGCTCTCTCACCATCGGCACCACCCCTCGGCAATCCACCGTCAGGTTGCCCCAACTCCGCCGTTCCTCCACCCAGCAGCCTATATTCCGTTGTTCCTCCACCCTCTGCATATTTTCTGCCGCCGGGCAGCTCCCTCGCGTCGCTCATCGTCGACACGCCCGGCAGGTGTTCGTCCAACTGCCTGGCCGGATATGGACTCCGACGAGGAGGAGGAGCAGATGTTCGCCGAGCTTCTTGAAGAAGAAACGGCTGCCGCCGCCCAAGACAAGGAGCACCTGCTCATCATGGTTTTAAAGGCGTCGCCTAAGCGACGCTTAAGCGTCCAGGCGTGCCAGAAGGGCAAGGCGTCGAAGTCGCCTTTGTTTTCTGTCAAAGGCGTCCAGAGGCGTCTCTGAGGCGTCCAAAGGCGTCGCCTAGGCGCAAAAATGGCCGCTTTTCATGATTCTGGACGCCTATGTCCTTTTGGCGGGAAACGAAAATTTTGGCGGGAAGGAAAACCGGAATCCAGGCCTGGCCGGGAGGGAAAGATGCCATCTAAAGGAAAAAGAGAGGGAAGAGAGAGGGGAACTGACCAGGAAAAACTATCTGGAGAGAAGAGAGAGAGGAGTGAGCTCCTCTCACACGTCCTCCTCAGCTCCGGCCAGATCTGCTGCTGCTCCCCCATCTACCGGCCTCCCCAACTCCGGCCAAGCTTGTGGCCAAGCTTCTGGCAACTCCTCCCACTGGTACAGCTTCTCCTCCCCCTGTGCAGCAGCTTGCTTTGCTCTATTCTGCATGTTCTGTTGTTGGTGCCTTGGTAGTGTACAGCCTCTCCTCCTCCTGGCTATGTGCTGCACTTATGCTGCCTGCTTTGGCTGTGATATAGTAGTAGTAGTAAGCTGCCTGCCTGCCTCTGAATAATTTAGTGCCTGCTTTGCCTTGGTAGTCGCTGCTCGTGATTATAGTAGTGGATGCTGATTAAATTAGTAGCTTTTGTTGTCCACTTGTCCTTGTTAGCTGCTCGGATGTTGTGATTAAAGTAGAGTATTTGATCTTTGGATGCTCTTTATCATTAATTTAATTGGTGTTTGTCCTTGACTCCTTGATTGTAGTGTCACAATGGCTGATGGGGATTACGATCCAATGAAAGATCCAGAACGCAGGCCACGGAGGACAACCGATCCAGGCTGGAACTATGGCTATATGGTGACACCTGGCAATAGCAATATTGTTAAGTGCAATCTCTGTGGCAAGGTAACTCAGGGAGGGATCAAAAGGCATAAGGAACATCTTGCTGGCACTGGTGGAGATGCATTAGGCTGTCCAAGGGCTAGCACACAACTCAAGAGAGAGATATATGAGTATTTGGTGAAGAACAGGAGAAACCAAGCAACGCCAGATGATGATGTTGTGGAGGTAGATGCAGCAGGGACAGCAACAACAGCTGAAGTCTCCACTACAAGAGAAAGTTCAGGGACAGCTGCCAAAAGAAACAAGAGAGCCTTTGCTATGAAAATCAGCGGCAATAAGGATAAGGTTCAATCTGTTGGAACCAAGTCAATTGCTTCAATGCTTAGGAGAAAACCCGAGGATATTGTTGATGAAAGACGCTCCGGGCGTTCTCAAAGCGGCATGGAGTCAAGCACAAAAACGGAGGCGAGTTGCACTATGTGGATATGCAGTGGGCATTGTTCTTCTATGAGTGTGGCATACCTTTCAATGTTGCAAGTTCTAGACAATTTCAAATTGCAATATAAGCATCTTGTCAATGTGGCTCGGGTTACAAGCCTCCTTCCCCTTACAAGCTGCGGGGGCCATTGCTTAGGGATTGTGTGAATGAAACAAAACTCTTGAGAGCGGAGCACGAGGCAGCATGGAAGCAATATGGCTGCACACTAATGTCAGATGGATGGTCGGATAGAAGGGGACGCCACTTAATCAACTTTCTTGTAAACAGCCCAGCGGGAACTTACTTCTTGGAGTCGGTTGATGCATCAATTGAATGCCAAGATGCTCGGATGATAGCAGATTTGCTTGAGAAGAGAATTGAAGGTGTTGGAAAAGAGAATGTTGTGCAAGTTGACACCGATAATGGTGCTAACTACAAGGCAGCGGGCAAGATTCTAATGGAGAGGATTCCTACACTTTATTGGAGTCCATGTGCATGCCATTGCCTGGACCTAATGTTGGAAGATATAGGGAAGCTAAAAGCATTTAAGAAGCCAATTGCACCTCGTGGTAGACGAGTCACTACTTTCATCTATAGGCATGGAAGACTTCTTGCTCTAATGAGGAAGGCAACCGGCAACGAGGATCTTGTGAGACCCGCAGCCACTCGCTTTGCCACATCATGTCTTGCTCTTAAGAGTTTGGTCAAGCACAAGCAAGCTTTGAGGAGTCTATTTACAAGTAGGGAGTGGGTTGCAAACAAATTGGCCAAAACTACAGCCGGTTTAAATGTGCAAGACATTGTGCTTTCAGCGGAATGGTGGCATGCAGCTCGAGGACTGCATTAGAGTTACAAGTCCACTACTTCGAGTGCTTAGGATTGCAGATGGTGATGAGCTTCCTGCCATGCCAGAAATTTCTGCACTAATGACGGCTGCAAAGGATAAGATAAGACAAGCCTTTCCTCAACAAAACAAGCAAGGTTTGCTCAAGATGGTCATGACCATTATTGACAAACGTTGGGAGACTCAAATGGATCATCCATTGTATGGGGCTGCTTTGTTTTTGAACCCTGGAAAATACTTCTCTATTAAAGAGAGTGGTGATGATGAACTTGTAGGTGAGCTAAGAAGTTGTTTCAATGATGTCCTTGCAAAAATGGTAGGCTGATGTGCCCACTCGAAACAAGATTGATGCACAAGTCGTTCTCTATGAGGACAAGCGACAAGGTTTTTCTAATGTGATGGCCATCGAAAACATGGGCAAAAGAAACCCTCGTAAGTGAACTCAAGCTAATTTCAGCAACAATCAAGTTAATTTTTGCATGTTATTCTATGTACAAACTCCTAATGCAAGTGTGTTTTTCCTATTGTAGTTGATTGGTGGAGTTCATATGGTGGTCGAGCCATTGACCTACAAAGGTTTGCAAAGAGGATTGTTAGTCTTTGTGCATCATCATCCGGTTGTGAGAGGAATTGGAGTGCATTTGAATTTGTGAGTAACTTCTTTGTCTTTATTTCAGCATGAGCAAGTAATTGCAGCAATTTATTTATTCATTCTATTGCTCTATTTGCTATTTGTAGATCCATACCAAGAAAAGGAATCGGTTACAACACCGAATCTTGAATGACAATGTTTTTGTTTCATACAACCGGAAGAACATGGATAGGTTTCAAAAGAGGCGTGAGAAGATTGGTGACAAAAGCTATGACCCTCTAATCATTGATGATTTTGATTGGGGCAATGAGTGGGTTGACCCAACAATGCCTCCACCCCAAGGTGCTAGAGGGTGTCCCGATGACATTTCATGGGAGCTTGTTGATGAGGTCTGTTGGTGCCGGTTCATCGCTGCAAGACCGCAATTTTCCTAGAGGTGCAAGTGCAACCATGGGAAGGGGTCCCTCAAATGCCAACATCCGAGTACCAAAGGCAGCGCAAAAGGCCTGCTCCAACACGATCATATGAGTCGGATGATCAAGAAGATGACCGGGTACAACGCTCAAGTGAGCCCAATGGAGAGGATGATGATTCCGACTATGTTGAAGATGATGTGGATGTGACCGATGATGATGAAGACCCAACTAGTGCTGACCAAGATGATGAGAACCAAAATGCTACCATGGATGACTTCGATGATCACTTTTGAGAATTGGGATTGAGAGTGCCAGCCTTGCTTATGATTTTATTGTGTTATGTGGAAGTAGAACCTATTTTATGTTGTTGTGAACCTAATTTATTGTGTTCTCTCGGTTGTGTACTACACTACCACTAGACCTATTTATGTTCCGGACCATTTGTCATGTAATATGTAATGCACTTGTTTGCCTGTTTGTTATGTTTTTTTGCATTTGGATGCTCATTTACTCTCTGTTCTTTTACCTATGGTGGTACTGTTAAGACAAGTTCTAACCATAGATTGCATGTTTTATGCAGATTTCTATTACGGAAAGAAGAAATGGGGAAAAGGATGGAAAATATGGATGCTATGTGGCCAGCAAATTCCAGGTTAGTTCATCTGCCCATCCCTACCTAGGCTGGTGCCTTGCTTCCCCCCCAACGCCTTGGCAAGCCTCAAAGGCGTCGCCTTGCAACGCGCCTTGAACGCCTAGGCGTTGAGGCGCCCCCCCTCGCCTTGGGACGCCTGGACGCCTTTAAAACCATGCTGCTCATCCTCGCTTGCATGTCCGGCTTGTGCGCCGAGTCTGTCATTGGTCGCCGTGGTGGGTCGGCACCAGGTCGCCAGAAGTGCAAGCCGAGGCAGCGAATGGAGGGGTACTGCATGTTCTACGCCGACTACTTCGCCAACGATCCATTGCACGGTGAGGTTGTTTTCATGCGTCATTTCAGGCTGAGCCGGGAGCTCTTCCTGAAAATTGTGTATGCCCTTCGAGACTACGACTCCTATTTCAGATGCAAGTTGGATTGCACCGGCATGGCAGGGTTTTCCGCCCTCCAAAAGTGCACGGTGGCTATGCGGATGCCGGCATATGGAGCTCCTGGTGATTCTGCAGATGACTATCTTCGGATGGTGGAGTCCACCGCCCTTGATTGTTTCTACCGGTTCTGCAGGGCGGTGATAGCAGTGTTCGGGAACTTCTACTTGAGATCACCGACTGTCGAAGACACTGCTAAGATCATCGCTGTCAGTGAAGCTCGAGGATTTCTAGGGATGCTTGGAAGCATTGACTGCATGCATTGAAAATGGAAGAACTATCCGTTTACCTGGCAGGAAATGTACAAGGGTCACAAAAAGGCTGCAATGTGATACTTGAGGCAGTGGCTACCCATGATCTCTGGATTTGGCACTCCTTCTTTGGTATGACGGGATCCAACAACGACATCAACGTTTTGCAGTGCTCGCCGGTCTTCTCCAAGCTTGTTGAGGGTCATGCTCCCCCGGTTAACTTTGTGATCAATGGCCGGCACTACAACAAGGGATACTATCTTGCAGACGGTATCTATCCAAAGCGGGCAACATTTGTGAAGACTATCTCAAGCCCCGGCCTTCCGAAGGAGCATCAGTTTGCCAAGGAACAAGAAGCTTGCCGAAAGGATGTAGGGCGTGCATTTGGTGTCCTCCAACAGAGATTTGCTGTAGTCCGGTTCCCCGCTTTGACTTGGTCGAAAGATCAGATGTGGGAGGTGATGAACTGTTGTGTGTGCTTACACAACAAATTATCGAGGATGAGCGGAAGCATCCGGTCCCTCTGAGCGAACAAGTTGCACCATATGACAGAGAGGGTCCTCTTGCACAGCCTAACCACCAGGTGACGACATCGTGGGTTGCGTTCATCGCTATGCGTCAGCAGATTCGAGACTCCACAATGCATCAACAGCTGCAGGATGATCTGGTGGAGCACTTATGGACGTTTCGAGGCAACACCAACTAGTTTCCATTTGATTTGTTTGAAAACTTGTCTTGTTTTATTAAATTGTAATGTTTATTTGTAAAAATAAGTCAAATGTTGGCAAAATTGGCCAAATTCGCCGAATTATGCTTGAAATTTGTCATCCATGGATGTTTTTCTCTAAAAAACGGCGAGCCCCGGGTGTTCCAGGCGGGGAGACGGCTGGAACTTCGGCGCTCCCCGGGCCAAAGTTTCGTTCAATATGGCGCTAAATAGCGCCGGATTTCGGCCCGGGAAGCCCCAACGACTGGGAATGCTCTTAGCTTTCTATAAGAGGTGCTAGATAGGATTACGGATTTCGATTCCCTCAAATTTGGAGTGCAGACTATCTGTATTTTATTTTATCACAGAAGAAGGTTGCTGCATCGAAAAGATATCATGTTTATTTTATGTTGTGCATAATTTTTCATGCAAGTAAAACTGTGCAAACTTTGATTAAGAATATAGATAATAATACAAAGATCTACCATGTCTGCATATAATATAAAAATATATTTCATAATAATTCTAAAAATATTATTATTTTATTATCTATATTTATATTTTTATCAATATAGATGATTATACTTTACGAAGTTTGACTTTGACCAAATCTTATATGCAACATATTTTGGGCATGAGGGAGTAGAAGGTTTCTTTACTATACTATTTTCAACAAAGATCTAACACAAATATACCGAAGCAATATACAACCGCAAACTTGACAATTGGGGAGATCATGACATAGGACCCATCTTGTGCCCTAGACTCACAATAACGCCCGAATAGTCTCAACCATCACGGAAACAGTCCAACATATTCTTAGCGCAACACATGCACACACTCCATAGTCCACCACCTTCATCATACCTTCGACTTATCTTCAAGGAAGATATCCACGTAAACCTCGCCAAGCCCGGCGTCGACGCCTCCACGGTGCCATAAGGTACCTCCATCATGCACGCGTCTATTGACGAGACCCGTTCGCCATATCGTTGAGACATGTCATCTTCAACACGGAAGAAGCCATGCCACTCCACATCTGGACCCCTCTAGCCAACATCTCCTCCAAAACGACGCCTTCGGGAGGGAAAGAGGCACCATGTGGGTGTCGCCATCGTCCGATCCGAGAGACCTAGATCTAGGATTTCTCCCATAGCACATGACCCTTCCTACGAGGTGGCCCAATGCCCCCGCGCCTTTAAGTCCTCTCTTTGGTGAGCTCCAAGACAGTGCATCCAAGGAGATAGACGCCGCCACACGACGTCATTGTCTGGTCTGGCAAGCAAAACCTAAGGTTTCCCCCGGAGTTCGACGGAACCGCCACCATGATGATGCCCTTGTGATACATCTCCAACGTATCTATAATTTCTTATGTTCCATGCTAGTTTTATGACAATACCTACATGTTTTCCTCATACTTTATATCATTTTTATGCATTTTCCGGGACTAACCTATTAACAAGATGCTGAAGCGCCAGTTCTCGTTTTCTCGCTGTTTTTGGTTTCAGAAATTCTACACAGGAAATATTCTCGGAATTGGACCCCACGAAGACAGAAGTCAATATTTTACCGAGGCGGACCCAGAGAGCCAGAGAAGGGCCAGAGGGGGGCAAGGGGCCCCCACACCATAGGGGGGCGCGAGCCCACCCCTGGTCGCGCCACCAGGTGGGGAGGGCACCCTGGGGCCCCTCGGAGGCCGCCCTTCCGCCTATATATTCTCCCATATGCGAAAACCCTAAGAGCGCCGGTCTTCCTCCACGAAAAGTTATGTCGCCATCGCGAAGCCAAGTTCGGGGGACAGAAGTCTCTGTTCCGGCACGCCGCCGGGACGGGGAAGTGCCCCCGGAATCCATCTCCATCGACTCCATCGCCATCTTCATCGCCGTTGCTTGTCTCCCATGATGAGGAGGGAGTAGTTCTCCCCCGAGGCTGAGGGCTCTACCGGTACTATGTGGTTCATCTCTCTCTCCCATGGTGTGATCTTTATGTGATCATGAGCTTTGTAATCTAGTTGAATATGTAGATGTTACTCTTGTCTATTATGCACTTTAGAGGTTACTTTAATATGAACTCCGGAGTCACTCTCCACGGTGTGATGGTGACAGTGTGCGCATCGTGTGTGATTCCTTTATGACGTTGTGGAGCTTGTTTACTCCGGCTTGAGGTGTGCTTGTGTAGCCCTTGATGACCCACAAGTATAGGGGGTGTATCGTAGTACTTTCAATAAATAAGAGTGTCGAACCCAACGAGGAGCAGAAGGTGTTGACAAGCAGTTTCGATGAAGGATTCACTGTAAATGCTCACAGACAAGTATTCGGGGGTTTTGATATAGCGAGATGAATAAAGTACGAGTAAGTAAAATGCGAGAGAAATAATTGCAGCGAGTGGCCCAATCCTTTTTAGCACAAAGGACAAGCCGGTTTGTTTACTTATAATGACCAAACGTTCTTGAGGACACACGGGAATTTAGTCTAGTGCTTTCGCTTCATACGGACTAATTAATCTTCATTGTTTTGATAAGTGTTGTGTGGGTGAACCTATGCTAATGCACCGCCCTTCCTAGGACTAATACATACTTGTTATTATACCCCTTGCAAGCATCCGCAAATACAAGAAAGTAATTAAGATAAATCTAACCACAACCTTAAACTCTGAGATCCTGCTATCCCTCCTGCATCGATATACCAACGGGGGTTTAGGTTTCTGTCACTCCGGCAACCCCGCAATTGGCAAACGAGTACAAGATGTATTCCCCTAGGCCCATAAAGGTGAAGTATCATGTAGTCGACGTTCACATGACACCACTAGAAGAATAACACCACAACTTAAATATCATAACATTGAATATTACTCAACCATAATTCACTACTAACATTTAGACTTCACCCATGTCCTCAAGAACTAAACGAACTACTCACTAGACATCATATGGAACATGATCGGAGGTGATATGATGATGAATAACAATCTGAACATAAACCTTGGTTCAATGGTTTCACTCAATAGCATCAATAACAAGTAGAAATCAACACGGGAGAGTTTCCCCTATCAAACAATCAAGATCCAACCCAAATCGTTACGGCGGTGACGAGGTGCAGCGGTGGAGATGGCGGTGATGATGATGGAGATGATGACGATGGTGATGGAGATGATGTCCAGCTCGATGACGGTGACGATGGCGTCGATTTCCCCCTCCGGGAGGGAATTTCCCCGGCGGATTCCTGCCCGCCGGAGAGCTCTTTTCTCTCTGGTGTTTTCCGCCCCGCAGAGGCGGTTGTGACTATTCGTGACTATCCTCTGGAGCTTAGGTTTTCGGGGCGAAGAAGTACGCGGAGGAGAGGAGGCCAGAGGGGGTTGTGGGCCTCCTCCTCACAAGGCGGCGCGGCCAGGGCAGGGCCCGCGCCGGCCTATGAGGTGGGCCCATGGTGGCCCTCCTTGGCTCCCCTTTCTGGCTCCCTTCGTCTTCTGGAAAAATAGGATTTTTCGTATAATTTCCGTCAATTGTTGATGTTCCGAAATACTGCATTCTGACGGCGCTTTTCCAGCATAATCCTGACTCCGGTGCGCGATCCTCCAATAATCATAAAACATGCAAAATAGATGAAATAACATAAGTATTATCTCTAAATATGAAATATATCAATGAATAACAGTAAATTATGATATAAAATAGTGATGCAAAATGGACGTATCAACTCCCCCAAGCTTAGACTTCGCTTGTCCCCAAGCGAAGCGAGCTCGATAAACAAGACCACATGTTTATGGAGTGAAGAGTCGATAAATAAAATACGGACAAGAAGCATCATATTAATTCACACAAGGCATTCTAGTGAACAACTTCCCAATATGATTCAACTTGAAACAAGTAAAAGGAGATCACAAATAAAGGTGCATGGGAAATCATAATTGGTGATGGCAAACTTCGTTCTTGGTCAAAGAACATTTAACGGATTGTACTTATTTATCGAGCGAGTGCTCTTATATTAAGGCTTATAGCAAAATTTGCATACTCAATCATAATAATCTTCTCATAATCATTGATAATCTTCAAAGCTATATTCATCGAGATAAAACTTGTACTAAACAAGGAAGAATAAAAGGCATGATTAAATATATCACAATATAGATGGTTGGATCACAACAACTCAAATGCTTGCTTAAGATGGAGGGAAATAGGTTTCTCGACTCAACATGAAGTAAAAGACGAGGCCCTTCGCGAGAGGAAGCAGGGATTAAATCATGTGCTAGAGCTTTTCAAATTTTGAAATCATATAAAGAGCATAAAAGTAAAGTTTTGAGAGGTGTTTGTTGTTGTCAACGACTGGTAGCGGGTACTCTAACCCCCTTGCCAGACAAACTCTCAAAGAGCGGCTCCCATAAATTTTTATTTTTGGTTGACACTCTTTCCAACCTCTGCTTTCACAAACCATGGCTAACCGAATCCTCGGGTGCCTGCCAGCAATCTCATACCATGAAGGATTGTCTTTTTATTTTAGTTTTATTTAGATGACACTCCTCCCCACCTTTGCTTTCTCAAGCCATGGCTAACCGAATCCTCGGGTGCCTGCCAGCAATCACATACCATGGAGGAGTGTCTATTTGTAAAATTACGAAAGTTAATTAATTTGGGACTGGGAACCCCATTGCCAGCTCTTTTTGCAAAGTTATTGGATAAGTGGATGAAGCCACTAGTCCATTGGTGAAAGTTGCCCAACAAGATTGAAAGATAAAACACCACATACTTCCTCATGAGTGATACGTCTCCGACGTATCGATAATTTCTTGTGTTCCATGCCACATTATTGATGATATCTACATGTTTTATACATACTTTATGTCATATTTATGCGTTTTCCGGAACTAACCTATTGACGAGATGCCGAAGGGCCGGTTCCTGTTTTCTGCTGTTTTTGGTTTCGAAATCCTAGTAAGGAAATATTCTCGGAATCGGACGAAATCAAGACCCGGCATCCTATTTTGCCCGGAAGCATCCAGAACACCGAGAACCGCCAGAGAGGGGGCACGGGCCCACGGGACCATAGGCCGGCGCGGCCTGGGTGTGGCCCGCGCCACCCTATGGTGCCGCCGCCTCTTCGACCCTCTGACGCCGCCTCTTCGCCTATAAGAAGCCCCTCGACCTAAAACCTCGATACGAAAAAGCCACGGTACGAGAAACCTTCCAGAGCCGCCGCCATCGCGAAGCCAAGATCTGGGGGACAGGAGTCTCTGTCCCGGCACGCCGCCGGGACGGGGAAGTGCCCCCGGAAGGCTCCTCCATCGACACCATCGCCATCTCCATCAATGCTGCTGTCTCCCATGAGGAGGGAGTAGTTCTCCATCGAGGCTCGAGGCTGTACCGGTAGCTATGTGGTTCATCTCTCTCCTATGTGCTTCAATACAATAATCTCATGAGCTGCCTTACATGATTGAGATTCATATGATGATGCTTGTAATCTAGATGTCGTTATGCTAGTCAAGTGAATTTTACTTATGTGATCTCCGGAGACTCCTTGTCCCACGTGTGTAAAGGTGACAGTGTGTGCACCGTGTGGGTCTCTTAGGCTATATTTCACGGAATACTTATTCACTGTTATGAATGGCGTAGTGAAGTGCTTATTTATATCTCTTTATGATTGCAATGTGTTTTGTATCACAATTTATCTATGTGCTACTCTAGTGATGTTCTTAAAGTAGTTTTATTCCTCCTGCACGGTGTAATGGTGACAGTGTGTGCATCCGTGTTAGTACTTGGCGTATGCTATGATCATGATCTCTTGTAGATTGTGAAGTTAACTATTGCTATGATAGTATTGATGTGATCTATTCCTCCTACATAATGTGAAGGTGACAGAGTGCATGTTGTGTTAGTACTTGGTTTAGTCGTGTTGATCTTTCATGCACTCTAAGGTTATTTAAATATGAACATTGAATTGTGGAGCTTGTTAACTCCGGCATTGAGGGTTCGTGTAATCCTACGCAATGTGTTCATCATCCAACAAAAGAGTGTAGAGTATGCATCTATCTATTCGTTATGTGATCAAAGTTGAGAGTGTCCACTAGTGAAAGTCTAATCCCTAGGCCTTGTTCCTAAATATCGCTATCGCTTGCTTGTTTACTTGTTTTACTTGCGTTACTACTGCTACCATATTACCACCATCAACTACACGCCGACAAGCTATTTTCTCGGTGCCGTTACTACTTGCTCATATATATTCATACCACCTGTATTTCACTATCTCTTCGCCGAACTAGTGCACCTATTAGGTGTGTTGGGGACACAAGAGACTTCTTGCTTTGTGGTTGCGGGGTTGCATGAGAGGGATATCTTTGACCTCTTCCTCCCCGAGTTCGATAAACCTTGGGTGATCCACTTAAGGGAAAGTTGCTCGCTGTTCTACAAACCTCTCGCTCTTGGAGGCCCAACACTGTCTACAAGAATAGAAGCTCCCGTAGACATCAAGCTATTTTACTGGCGCCGTTGCCGGGGAGGAAAGGTAAAAGGTACTCACACTCCGGATCTCGGCTACTAAGCTATTTTCGCCGTTGTAAGTACTCGAAGCTATTTCCTTTAGATCCTGCAATTGCATCTTTTTGTTTCTTGTTTACACTAGTTTGGCATAATGGACAAGAATGAGCTTCTTATTCTATTTCCTGATTTAAAACATGGATTGTTTGATGCGAAAATTAAAAAAACTATGAAATCTTATTTGCATGCTGGTAGTAATATTAGTATGAACGCTTTGAACACCATTGTTGATAATGATATAGAAAGTTCTAAGCTTGGGGAAGCTGGTTTTCATGATCTTTTTAGTCCCCCAAGCATTGAGGAGAAAATTTTCTTTGATGATACTTTGCCTCCTATTTATGATGATTATAATGATAGTGGTCTTTTGGTGCCACCTACTATGGAGGGTAAATTTTGTTGTGATTATACTATGCCTCCTACACTTGATGAGAATAATAATGACAGCTACTTTGTTGAATTTGCTCCCACTATTACTAATAAAATTGATTATGCTTATGATGGGAGTAGTAATAATTTTATGCATGAGACTCAAGATAAGAATGCTTTATGTGATAGTTATATTGTTGAGTTTGCTCATGTTGCTACTGAAAGTTATTATGAGAGAGGAAAATATGGTTGTAGAAATTTTCATGTTACTAAAATGCCTCTCTATGTGCTGAAATTTTTGAAGCTACACTTGTTTTATCTTCCTATGCTTGTCACTTTGCTCTTCATGAACTTGTTTATTTACAAGGTTCCTATGCATAGGAAGCATGTTAGACTTAAATTTGTTTTGAATTTGCCTCTTGATGCTCTCTTTTGCTTCTAATACTATTTCTTGCGAGTGCATCATTAAAACTGCTGAGCCCATCTTAATGGCTAAAAAGAAAGAACTTCTTGGGAGATAACCCATGCGTTATTTTGCTACAGTACTTTGTTTTATATTTGTGTCTTGGAAGTTGTTTACTACTGTAGAAACCTCTCCTTATCTTAGTTTTGTGTTTTGTTGTGCCAAGTAAAGTCTTTGATAGTAAAGTAAATACTAGATTTGGATTACTGCGCAGAAACAGATTTCTTTGCTGTCACGAATCTGGGTCTAATTCTCTGTAGGAAACTCAGAAAATTAAGCCAATTTACGTGAGTGATCCTCAGATATGTACGCAACTTTCATTCAATTTGGGCATTTTCATTTGAGCAAGTCTGGTGCCCTAATAAAATCCATCTTTACGGACTGTTCTGTTTTGACAGATTCTGCCTTTTTATTTCGCATTGCCTCTTTTGCTATGTTGGATGAATTTCTTTGATCCATTAATGTCCAGTAGCTTTATGCAATGTCCAGAAGTGTTAAGAATGACTGTGTCACCTCTGAACATGTTAATTTTTATTGTGCACTAACCCTCTAATGAGTTGTTTCGAGTTTGGTGTGGAGGAAGTTTTCAAGGATCAAGAGAGGAGTATGATACAATATGATCAAGGAGAGTGAAAGCTCTAAGCTTGGGGATGCCCGGTGGTTCACCCCTGCATATTCTAAGAAGACTCAAGCGTCTAAGCTTGGGGATGCCCAAGGCATCCCCTTCTTCATCGACAACATTATCAGGTTCCTCCCCTGAAACTATATTTTTATTCCGTCACATCTTATGCACTTTGCTTGGAGCGTCGGTTTGTTTTTGTTTTTGTTTTGTTTGAATAAAATGGATCCTAGCATTCACTTTGTGGGAGAGAGACACGCTCCTCTCGTAGCATATGTACAAGTATGTCCTTAGGCTCTACTCATAGTATTCATGGCGAAGTTTCTTCTTCGTTAAATTGTTATATGGTTGGAATTGGAAAATACTACATGTAGTAACTCTAAAATGTCTTGGATAATTTGATACTTGGCAATTGTTGTGCTCATGTTTAAGCTCTTGCATCATATACTTTGCACCCATTAATGAAGAAATACATAGAGCTTGCTAAAATTTGGTTTGCATAATTGGTCTCTCTAAGGTCTAGATAATTTCTAGTATTGAGTTTGAACAACAAGGAAGACGGTGTAGAGTCTTATAATGTTTACAATATGTCTTTTATGTGAGTTTTGCTGCACCGGTTCATCCTTGTGTTTGTTTCAAATAACCTTGCTAGCCTAAACCTTGTATCGAGAGGGAATACTTCTCATGCATCCAAAATCCTTGAGCCAACCACTATGCCATTTGTGTCCACCATACCTACCTACTACATAGTATTTATCCGCCATTCTGATGTCTACGGGAGCTTCTATTCTTGTAGACAGTGTTGGGCCTCCAAGAGCAGAGGTTTGTAGAACAGCAGCAAGTTTCCCTTAAGTGGATTACCCAAGGTTTATCGATCTCAGGGAGGAAGAGGTCAAAGATATCCCTCTCATGCAACCCTGCAACCACAAAGCAAGAAGTCTCTTGTGTCCCCAACACACCTAATAGGTGTACTAGTTCGGCGAAGAGATAGTGAAATACAGGTGGTATGAATATATATGAGCAATAGCAACGGCACCAGAAAAGTGCTTTGCCCAGGACAGTAAACAAGCAGTAGTAACGCGATAAAACAATAAACAAGCAGCGATAGCAGTATTTAGGAACAAGGCCTAGGGAATAGACCTTCACTAGTGGACACTCTCAACTTTGATCACATAACGAATAGATAAATGCATACTCTACACTCTTGTTGGATGATGAACACATTGCGTAGGATTACACGAACCCTCAATGCCGGAGTTAACAAGCTCCACAATTCAATGTTCATATTTAAATAACCTTAGAGTGCATGAAAGATCAATAAGACTAAACCAAGTACTAACATAGCATGCACACTTGTCACCTTCATGCTATGTAGGAGGAATAATACACATCAATACTATCATAGCAATAGTTAACTTCATAATCTACAAGAGATCATAATCATAGCATAAACCAAGTACTAACACGGATGCACACACTGTCACCATTACACCGTGCGGGAGGAATAAAACTACTTTAATAACATTGCTAGAGTAGCACATAGATAAATTGTGATACAAAATACATTGCAATCATAAAGAGATATAAATAAGCACTTCACTACGCCATTCATAACAGTGAGTAAGTATTCTGTGAAATATAGCCTAAGAGACCCACACGGTGCACACACTGTCACCTTTACACACGTGGGACAAGGAGTCTCCGGAGATCACATAAGTAAAACGCACTTGACTAGCATAATGACATCTAGATTACAAGCATCATCATATGAATCTCAATCATGTAAGGCAGCTCATGAGATTATTGTATTGAAGCACATAGGAGAGAGATTAACCACATAGCTACCGGTACAACCCCGAGCCTCGATGGAGAACTACTCCCTCCTCATGGGAGCAGCAGCGGTGATGAAGATGGCGGTGGAGATGGCAGCGGTGTCGATGGAGAAGCCTTCCGGGGGCACTTCCCCGTTCCGGCAGGGTGCCGGAACAGAGACTCCTGTCCCCAGATCTTGGCTTCGCGATGGCGGCGGCTCTGGAAGGTTTTCCGTATCGTGGTTTTTCGTATCAGGGTTTTCGCGACGGAGGCTTTAAATAGGCGGAAGGGCAGCCTCGGAGGGGGCCTGGGGGGCCCACACCATAGGGCGGCGCGGCCCCCCTCTGGCCGCGCCAGGGTGTGGTGTGGGGCCCCCAGGGCTTCCCTCTGGGGCTCTCGGGAGTTCTGGAAGGCTGCGGGAAAAATAGGACCCCGGGTCTTGATTTCGTCCAATTCCGAGAATATTTCGTTACTAGGATTTCGAAACCAAAAACAGCAGAAAACGAGAACTGGCACTTCGACATCTTGTTAATAGGTTAGTTCCAGAAAATGCACGAATATGACATAAAGTGTGCATAAAACATGTAGGTATCATCAATAATATGGCATGGAACATAAGAAATTATCGATACATTGGAGACGTATCACATTCCAAAGTAAATTGCTTGAGTGCTACCTTTAAAATTCCATCATTCACCTTTGCAATATATAGCTCATGGGACAAATAGCTTAAAAACTATTGTGGTATTGAATATGTACTTATGCACTTTATCTCTTATTAAGTTGCTTGTTGTGCGATAACCATGTTTCGGGGACGCCATCAACTATTCTTTGTTGAATATCATGTGAGTTGCTATGCATGTCCGTCTTGTCCGAAGTAAGAGAGATCTACCACCTTAATGGTTGGAGCATGCATATTGTTAGAGAAGAACATTGGGCCGCTAACTAAAGCCATGATTCATGGTGGAAGTTTCAGTTTTGGACATATATCCTCAATCTCATATGAGAATAATAATTGTTGTCACATGCTTATGCATTAAAGAGGAGTCCATTATCTGTTGTCCATGTTGTCCCGGTATGGATGTCTAAGTTGAGAATAATCAAAAGCGAGAAATCCAAAATGCGAGTTTTCTCCTTAGACCTTTGTACGAGGCGGCATGGAGGTACCCCATTGTGACACTTGGTTAAAACATGTGTATTGTGATGATCCGGTAATCCAAGCTAATTAGGACAAGGTGCGGGCACTATTAGTATACTATGCATGAGACTTGCAACTTGTAAGATATAATTTACATAACTCATATGCTTTGTTACTACCGTTGACAAAATTGTTTCATGTTTTCAAAATAAAAGCTCTAGCACAAATATAGCAATCGATGCTTTCCTCTTTGAAAGACCTTTCTTTTACTTTTATGTTGAGTAGTTCACCTATCTCTCTCCACCTCAAGAAGCAAACACTTGTGTGAACTGTGCATTGATTCCTACATACTTGCATATTGCACTTGTTATATTACTCTATGTTGACAATTATCCGTGAGATATACATGTTACAAGTTGAAAGCAACCGCTGAAACTTAATCTTCCTTTATGTTGCTTCAATGTCTTTACTTTAAATTATTGCTTTATGAGTTAACTCTTATGCAAGACTTATTGATGCCTGTCTTGAAAGTGCTATTCATGAAAAGTCATTGCTTTATGATTCAGTTGTTTACTCATGTCATTAACATTGTTTTGATCGCTGCATTCATTACATATGTTTACAATATGATCAAGTTTATGATGGCATGTCACTCCAGAAATTATCTGTGTTATCGTTTACCTGCTCGGGACGAGCAGGAACTAAGCTTGGGGATGCTGATACGTCTCCGACGTATCGATAATTTCTTGTGTTCCATGCCACATTATTGATGATATCTACATGTTTTATACATACTTTATGTCATATTTATGCGTTTTCCGGAACTAACCTATTGACGAGATGCCGAAGGGCCGGTTCTCGTTTTCTCGCTGTTTTTGGTTTCGTAAATCCTAGTAAGGAAATATTCTCGGAATCGGACGAAATCAAGACCCAGCATCCTATTTTGCCCGGAAGCATCCAGAACACCCGAGAACCGCCAGAGAGGGGGCACAGGCCCATGGGACCATAGGCCGGCGCGGCCTAGGTGTGGCCCGCGCCACCCTATGGTGCCGCCGCCTCTTCGACCCTCTGACGCCGCCTCTTCGCCTATAAGAAGCCCCTCGACCTAAAACCTCGATACGAAAAAGCCACGGTACGAGAAACCTTTCAGAGCCGCCGCCATCGCGAAGCCAAGATCCGGGGACAGGAGTCTCCGTCCCGGCACGCCGCCGGGACGGGGAAGTGCCCCGGAAGGCTCCTCCATCGACACCACCGCCATCTCCATCAACGCTGCTGTCTCCCATGAGGAGGGAGTAGTTCTCCATCGAGGCTCGGGGCTGTACCGGTAGCTATGTGGTTCATCTCTCTCCTATGTGCTTCAATACAATAATCTCATGAGCTGCCTTACATGATTGAGATTCATATGATGATGCTTGTAATCTAGATGTCGTTATGCTAGTCAAGTGAATTTTACTTATGTGATCTCCGGAGACTCCTTGTCCCACGTGTGTAAAGGTGACAAGTGTGTGCACCGTGTGGGTCTCTTAGGCTATATTTCACAGAATACTTATTCACCGTTATGAATGGCGTAGTGAAGTGCTTATTTATATCTCTTTATGATTGCAATGTGTTTTGTATCACAATTTATCTATGTGCTACTCTAGTGATGTTATTAAAGTAGTTTTATTCCTCCCTGCACGGTGTAATGGTGACGGTGTGTGCATCCGTGTTAGTACTTGGCGTATGCTATGATCATGATCTCTTGTAGATTGTGAAGTTAACTATTGCTATGATAGTATTGATGTGATCTATTCCTCCTACATAGTGTGAAGGTGACAGAGTGCATGCTGTGTTAGTACTTGGTTTAGTCGTGTTGATCTTTCATGCACTCTAAGGTTATTTAAATATGAACATTGAATTGTGGAGCTTGTTAACTCCGGCATTGAGGGTTCGTGTAATCCTACGCAATGTGTTCATCATCCAACAAAAGAGTGTAGAGTATGCATCTATCTATTCCGTTATGTGATCAAAGTTGAGAGTGTCCACTAGTGAAAGTCTAATCCCTAGGCCTTGTTCCTAAATACTGCTATCGCTGCTTGTTTACTGTTTTACTGCGTTACTACTGCTACCATATTACCACCATCAACTACACGCCAGCAAGCTATTTTCTGGTGCCGTTACTACTGCTCATATATATTCATACCACCTGTATTTCACTATCTCTTCGCCGAACTAGTGCACCTATTAGGTGTGTTGGGGACACAAGAGACTTCTTGCTTTGTGGTTGCAGGGTTGCATGAGAGGGATATCTTTGACCTCTTCCTCCCTGAGTTCGATAAACCTTGGGTGATCCACTTAAGGGAAAGTTGCTGCTGTTCTACAAACCTCTGCTCTTGGGGGCCCAACACTGTCTACAAGAATAGAAGCTCCCGTAGACATCAATGAGCTATAAAACATTGACACAAATAAGGGACGATAAATTTTGAATTGTTTAAAGGTAGCACATGAAGTATTTACTTGGAGTGGCGCAAAATACCACATAGTAGGTAGTTATGGTGGACACACATGGCATTGGTTTTGGGTTAAAGGTTTGGATGCACGAGAAGCATTCCCTCTCAGTACAGGTCTTTGGCTAGCAAGGTTAATTAGCAAGGATGAGAGTTGAGGGAAGCAAACAAATATACATGTGATAGAAACAATCATGCATCTTCCTTGTAAGCACAAACAATTTTAACTTCAGAATACTAAGCTCATAGCTAACAAGAAAGAAAGATAATGAAACAACATATCTACATGTATTTATTCTCTACTTAAACTCAAAGTGTTGTTGCTATTGACCAATGCTAAGTTTGCCAAAACCAAATAGATTTACTCAATGCTCCCAAAGTGATACCAATACTAACAACAAGATCAATCACATAACAGAGATTGCAAACTAAAATAAGATGTGCAATATGTAAATGATAAAACTTCCCATTAATATTCCATAACGATAACTCACACCAAGGGATACATAGATAACCAACTAAAGAGAGATACTTCCATACCGCAACACATCTTATATGATGACTTCCCTACTCATGATATGACACTACTTGATAATAAAAAGGTAAAAGATAGTGATGATGTGATACCGCGGCACTCCCCCAAGCTTGGAACAAACCAAGGGGATGCCAATACCGATGATGAATTACTCCTTCGGTGATGATGGTGAATCCTTGCCATCATCAGACTTCCAAGGAAGAGGCTCTCCATCAACAAAAGACATCTTGGTCTCCGGAATCCTGAAACTAGCAGCATAACTTATGCGTTTAAACCTGTTTTCATACTCACAGTTTTGATTCTGAACATCATAGAGTTGAGCTTGGAGTTTGTTGGTGGTGTCGTGAAGCGAGAAGATATCGTCCCACAACTTTGCAGTATCCTTCTTGTGTCCATCAATAAGTTCAGACACAATCTTGTGGAAGATGTCCACTTCACGCTCAACCATCTTCTTGTAGTTGAAGACCTCTTGTTCTAGTTTCTCTACCCTGTCTTCCAAGCTTCCTTCTCCTTTAGGACCCTGGACATCTTTGATCTGCAACTCTCCATCTACGAGCAGCAATTCCTTGGGGTGCATCTTCAGCTCGTTCATGTACGGGTTAACGACGTCCTCAAAGAAGCTGTCCTTCGGAGTTCCCGACGAAGACATGGCGGCTCTAGATCCGAAGCAGATCCTGGCAGAAAATAGCTCGAAACAAAACGCGACGAGAAAACGATATACGGACCTCCACGGGTCCGGGGGATTATATAGCAGTAATTTTTACGACAGAAGGAAACTACCAGGTCGAACAAGAGTCAGAGAGGGACAACGAGGGGCTCCCCTCATAGGGCGGCGCGGCCAGGCTGGGGCCCGCGCCGCCCTGTGGGGGCACGCCCTCGTGCGTCTCCTCCACTCCGTTTCGATCTCGTAATTTTTAATATTTTCCAAAAGTTGCGAAAACATTATTCGGAAAGTTAAACACGGACTTTTTCTTACCAGAACTGTTACCTATTCAAAGTCGAACTCTGCAGAACCGTCAGTTTGACCTTTGATGAAAGCTTCCGGAGTTACCACTTGAATAACATCAACATCTTCATTATAAGAATCTCCAGAAATATAGTGCTTGAGTCTTTGTCCATTCACTACTTGTGTGGCATCACCTTGCAGAGAACTAATTTTAATTGCCCCCGAACGATACACCTCCACAATGACATATGGTCCTTCCCATTTTGAGAGCAATTTCCCTGCAAAGAATCTGAGACGAGACCGATACAATAGGACTTTATCTCCAACATTAAATTCTCTTTTGATAATTCTTCTATCATGTCATTTCTTAACTTTATCTTTAAAGAGTTTAGCATTTTCATAAGCTTCACTTCTCCATTCATCTAGAGAACTCAATTGTAGCAATCTCTTCTTACCGGCAAGTTTGAAATCTTTATTAAGTTCCCTTACAGCCCAATAAGCTTTGTGCTCTAGTTCTAAAGGTAAATGACAAGCTTTCCCATAAACCATTTTATAAGGCGACATACCCATGGGATCTTTATAAGCAGTTCTATAAGCCCATAGTGCGTCCTTCAATTTAATAGCCCAGTTCTTTCTAGATTTATTAACAGTCTTTCCCAAAATAGATTTAATCTCTCTATTTGATAATTCTACTTGCCCGCTAGTTTGAGGATGATAAGCGGAAGCAATTCTATGATTAATACCATACTTAGCAAGAGTTTTTCTAAAACCTCCATGAATAAAATGAGAACCTCCATCAGTCATAATATATCTAGGTACTCCAAATCTAGGAAAAATAATATCTAAAAGCATTTTTAAAGAAGTCTCACCATCAACACTTTTTGTGGGTATAGCTTCTACCCATTTAGTAACATAATCAACAACGACGAGTATATGAGTGTTACCTTCTGAAGAAGGGAAAGGACCCATGAAGTCAAATCCCCAACAATCGAATGGTTCAATAACAAGAGTATAATTCATAGGCATTTCATTGCGTCTGGAAATATTACCAACCCTTTGACATTCATCACAAGATAAAATAAACTTCCTTGCATCTTTGAAGAGAGTTGGCCAATAAAAACATGATTGTAGAACCTTTTGTGCAGTTCTATCTCCGGCGTGATTGATACGTCTCCGACGTATCGATAATTTCTTATGTTCTATGCCATATTATTGATGATACCTACATGTTTTATGCACACTTTATGTCATATTCGTGCATTTTCTGGAACTAACCTATTAACAAGATGTCGAAGTGCCGGTTGTTGTTTTCTCGCTGTTTTTGGTTTCGTAAATCCTAGTAACGAAATATTCTCGGAATTGGACGAAATAAAGACTCGGGGGCCTATTTCGCCACGAACCTTCCGGAAGACCGAAGAGCATACGAAGTGGGGCCACGAGGTGGCCAAACCACAAGGCGGCGCGGCCAAGGGGGGCCCGCGCCGCCCTGTGGTGTGGGCCCCTCGTCGGCCCCCGACTCGCCCTTCCGCCTACTTAAAGCCTCCGTCGCGAAACCCCGATGCGAAAAACCACGATACGGAAAACCTTGCGAGACGCCGCCGCCGCCGATCCCATCTCGGGGGATTACGGAGATCTCCTCCGGCACCCTGCCGGAGAGGGGATTCATCTCCCGGAGGACTCTACACCGCCATGGTCGCCTCCGGAGTGATGAGTGAGTAGTTCACCCCTGGACTATGGGTCCATAGCAGTAGCTAGATGGTTGTCTTCTCCTCATTGTGCTTCATTGTTGGATCTTGTGAGCTGCCTAACATGATCAAGATCATCTATCCGTAATACTCTATGTTGTGTTTGTCGGGATCCGATGGATAGAGAATACCATGTTATGTTAATTATCAAGTTATTGCATATGTGTTGTTTATGATCTTGCATGCTCTCCGTTATTAGTAGAGGCTCGGCCAAGTTGATGCTAGTAACTCCAAGAGGGAGTATTTATGCTCGATAGTGGGTTCATGCTCGCATTGACACCGGGACGAGTGACAGAAAGTTCTAAGGTTGTGTTGTGCTTGTTGCCACTAGGGATAAAACATTGATGCTATGTCCGAGGATGTAGTTATTGATTACATTACGCACCATACTTAATGCAATTGTCTCGTTGCTTTGCAACTTAATACTGGAAGGGGTTCGGACGATAACCTGAAGGTGGACTTTTTAGGCATAGATGCGGTTGGATGGCGGTCTATGTACTTTGTCGTAATGCCCAATTAAATCTCACTATACTTATCATGACATGTATGTGCATTGTTATGCCCTCTCTATTTGTCAATTGCCCGACTGTAATTTGTTCACCCAACATGCTTTTATCTTATGGGAGAGACACCTCTAGTGAACTGTGGACCCCGGTCCATTCTTTTAATACTTGAAATACAAATCTGCTCGCAATACTTGTTTTACTATTTTCTTTGCAAACAATCATCTTCCACACAATACGGTTAATCCTTTGTTACGAGCAAGCCGGTGAGATTGACAACCTCACCTGTTTCGTTGGGGCAAAGTACTTTGGTTGTGTTGTGCAGGTTCCACGTTGGCGCCGGAATCCCCGGTGTTGCGCCGCACTACATCCCGCCGCCATCAACCTTCAACGTGCTTCTTGGCTCCTCCTGGTTCGATAAACCTTGGTTTCTTTCCGAGGGAAAACTTGCTGCTGTGCGCATCATACCTTCCTCTTGGGGTTGCCCAACGAACGTGTGAAATACACGCCATCAAGCATATTTTCCGGCGCCGTTGCCGGGAACCGAAGAAAAGCTACACCACAAAGATTTCTAACTCCCACGTCAACTACGCACCAACATATTTTCCGGCGCCGTTGCCGGGAGATCAAGACACGCTGCAAGGGGAGTCTCCACTTCTCAATCTCTTTACTTTGTTTTTGTCTTGCTTTATTTTATTTACTACTTTGTTTGCTGCATTATATCAAAACACAAAAAAATTAGTTGCTAGTTTTACTTTATTTACTGTCTTGCACTCTATATCAAAAACACAAAAAAAAATAATTTACTTGCATTTACTTTATCTAGTTTGCTTTATTTACTACTGCTAAAATGAGTAATTCTGAAGTTGAAGTTCGTTCATTTAAGCAACAAGGAGGAGAATGTTTAAAAGATGCTTGGTATAGAATTAGTGATGCCCATAATAGGTGCACTAAGAAACACTCCACCACTATCCTACTCAGGAATTTTTATGTTGGTATCTCTAGCTGGAATAGATATGTTCTTGATTGTCTCGCGGGAGGTAACTTCCTAGGTGCTCCCGCTTTAGAAGCTAGTTGCATTATTGAGAGTTTATTTGGAACACCACCTGTTAATGAAATTAAAATTGAAACCTCCCTTGAGGATGTTATGAAAAAATTGGAAACCATAGAGAAAATTTTTAGTGTTGAAACTAAGTTGGAGATGTTACTTGTTAAAACTGATAAACTTGATAAATCTTTAGGAGGAATTGATGAAATAATTAGTGTCCTAGGAACTTGTGTTGACCATGATAATCAAATTAATAGGATTGGTGAACTTGAAAAAGCTATGGGAACCTTGGGTTCAACCTTGTCATCTTTACAGTCTAGAGAGAAAGCTTATGTGGGAAAGGAGCAAAAGTTTATGTATGCCTCTAAAATGCCTAAACCAAAGAAATATTATTATAGGCCTAAAATTTACAAAGCCCCTAGTACCACTGTGAATGGGGGAGCTTATGATATCAATGCTTCATCTCTTGATGTTACTTGATTCACACTTTCTGCGCCTAGCTGAAAGGCGTTAAAGAAAAGCGCTTATGGGAGACAACCCATGTTTTTACTACAGTAATTTTGTTTTATATTTGAGTCTTGGAAGTTGTTTACTACTGTAGCAACCTCTCTTTATCTTAGTTTTGAGTTTTGTTGTGCCAAGTAAAGTCTTTGATAGTAAAGTAAGTACTAGATTTGGATTACTGCGCAGTTCCAGATTTCTTTGCTGTCACGAATCTGGGTCTACCTCCCTGTAGGTAGCTCAGAAAATTAAGCCAATTTACGTGCATGATACTCAGATATGTACGCAACTTTCATTCAATTTGAGCATTTTCATTTGAGCAAGTCTGGTGGCCTAATAAAATCCATCTTTACGGACTGTTCTGTTTTGACAGATTCTGTCTTTTATTTCGCATTGCCTCTTTTGCTATGTTGGATGAATTTCTTTGATCCATTAATGTCCAGTAGCTTTATGCAATGTCCAGAAGTGTTAAGAATGATTGTGTCACCTCTGAACATGTTAATTTTTATTGTGCACTAACCCTCTAATGAGTTGTTTCGAGTTTGGTGTGGAGGAAGTTTTCAAGGATCAAGAGAGGAGTATGATGCAATATGATCAAGGAGAGTGAAAACTCTAAGCTTGGGGATGCCCCGGTGGTTCACCCCTGCATATTATAAGAAGACTCAAGCGTCTAAGCTTGGGGATGCCCAAGGCATCCCCTTCTTCATCGACAACATTATCAGGTTCCTCCCCCGAAACTATATTTTTATTCCGTCACATCTTATGCACTTTGCTTGGAGCGTCGGTTTGTTTTTGTTTTTGTTTTGTTTGAATAAAATGGATCCTAGCATTCACTTTGTGGGAGAGAGACACGCTCCGCTATAGCATATGGACAAGTATGTCCTTAGGCTCTACTCATAGTATTCATGGCGAAGTTTCTTCTTCGTTAATTTGTTATATGGTTGGAATTGGAAAATGCTACATGTAGTAATTCTAAAATATCTTGGATAATTTGATACTTGGCAATTGTTGTGCTCATGTTTAAGCTCTTGCATCATATGCTTTGCACCCATTAATGAAGAAACACTTAGAGCTTGCTAATTTGGTTTGCATATTTGGTTTCTCTAGAGTCTAGATAACATCTAGTATTGAGTTTTGAACAACAAGGAAGACGGTGTAGAATCTTATAATGTTTACAATATGTCTTTTATGTGAGTTTTGCTGTACCGTTCATCCTTGTGTTTGTTTCAAATAACCTTGCTAGCCTAAACCTTGTATCGAGAGGGAATACTTCTCATGCATCCAAAATACTTGAGCCAACCACTATGTCATTTGTGTCCACCATACCTACCTACTACATGGTATTTATCCGCCATTCCAAAGTAAATTGCTTGAGTGCTACCTTTAAAATTCCATCATTCACCTTTGCAATATATAGCTCATGGGACAAATAGCTTAAAAACTATTGTGGTATTGAATATGTACTTATGCACTTTATCTCTTATTAAGTTGCTTGTTGTGCGATAACCATGTTTCGGGGACGCCATCAACTATTCTTTGTTGAATATCATGTGAGTTGCTATGCATGTCCGTCTTGTCCGAAGTAAGAGAGATCTACCACCTTAATGGTTGGAGCATGCATATTGTTAGAGAAGAACATTGGGCCGCTAACTAAAGCCATGAATCATGGTGGAAGTTTCAGTTTTGGACATATATCCTCAATCTCATATGAGAATAATAATTGTTGCCACATGCTTATGCATTAAAGAGGAGTCCATTATCTCGTTGTCCATGTTGTCCCGGTATGGATGTCTAAGTTGAGAATAATCAAAAGCGAGAAATCCAAAATGCGAGCTTTCTCCTTAGACCTTTGTACAGGCGGCATGGAGGTACCCCATTGTGACACTTGGTTAAAACATGTGCATTGCAAAGATCCGGTAGTCCAAGCTAATTAGGACAAGGTGCGGGCACTATTAGTATACTATGCATGAGACTTGCAACTTGTAAGATATAATCTTCATAACTCATATGCTTTATTACTACCGTTGACAAAATGGTTTCATGTTTTCAAAATAAAAGCTCTAGCACAAATATAGCAATCGATGCTTTCCTCTTTGAAGGACCATTCTTTTTACTTTTATGTTGAGTGAGTTCACCTATCTCTCTCCACCTCAAGAAGCAAACACTTGTGTGAACTGTGCATTGATTCCTACATACTTGCATATTGTACTTGTTATATTACTCTATGTTGACAATTATCCATGAGATATACATGTTACAAGTTGAAAGCAACCGCTGAAACTTAATCTTCCTTTGTGTTGCTTCAATGCCTTGACTTTGATTTATTGCTTTATGAGTTAACTCTTATGCAAGACTTATTGATGCTTGTTTTGAAGTACTATTCATGAAAAGTCTTTGCCTTATGATTCACTTGTTTACTCATGTCATTACCATTGTTTTGATCGCTGCATTCATTACATATGTTTACAAATAGTATGATCAAGGTTATGATGGCATGTCACTTCAGAAATTATCTTTGTTATCGTTTTACCTGCTCGGGACGAGCAGAACTAAGCTTGGGGATGCTTGATACGTCTCCGACGTATCGATAATTTCTTATGTTCTATGCCATATTATTGATGATACCTACATGTTTTATGCACACTTTATGTCATATTCATGCATTTTCTGGAACTAACCTATTAACAAGATGTCGAAGTGCCGATTCTGTTGTTTTCTCGCTGTTTTTGGTTTCAGAAATCCTAGTAACGAAATATTCTCGGAATTGGACGAAATCAAGATCCAGGGGCCTGTTTCGCCACGAACCTTCCAGAAGACCGAAGAGCATACGAAGTGGGGCCATGAGGTGGCCAAACCACAAGGCGGCGCGGCCAAGGGGGGGCCGCGCCGCCCTGTGGTGTGGGCCCCTCGTCAGCCCCCGACTCCGCCCTTCCGCCTACTTAAAGCCTCCGTCGCGAAACCCCCGATGCGAAAAACCACGATACGGAAAACCTTACCGAGACGCCGCCGCCGCCGATCCCATCTCGGGGATTCCGGAGATCTCCTCCGGCACCCTCGCCGGAGAGGGGATTCATCTCCCGGAGGACTCTACACCGCCATGGTCGCCTCCGGAGTGATGAGTGAGTAGTTCACCCCTGGACTATGGGTCCATAGCAGTAGCTAGATGGTTGTCTTCTCCTCATTGTGCTTCATTGTTGGATCTTGTGAGCTGCCTAACATGATCAAGATCATCTATCCGTAATACTCTATGTTGTGTTTGTCGGGATCCGATGGATAGAGAATACCATGTTATGTTAATTATCAAGTTATTGCATATGTGTTGTTTATGATCTTGCATGCTCTCCGTTATTAGTAGAGGCTCTGGCCAAGTTGATGCTAGTAACTCCAAGAGGGAGTATTTATGCTCGATAGTGGGTTCATGCCCGCATTGACACTGGGATAGTGACAGAAAGTTCTAAGGTTGTGTTGTGCTCGTTGCCACTAGGGATAAAACATTGATGCTATGTCCGAGGATGTAGTTATTGATTACATTACGCACCATACTTAATGCAATTGTCTGTTGCTTTGCAACTTAATACCGGAAGGGGTTCGGACGATAACCCGAAGGTGGCCTTTTTAGGCATAGATGCGGTTGGATGGCGGTCTATGTACTTTGTCGTAATGCCCAATTAAATCTCACTATACTTATCATGACATGTATGTGCATTGTTATGCCCTCTCTATTTGTCAATTGCCCGACCGTAATTTGTTCACCCAACATGCTTTTATCTTATGGGAGAGACACCTCTAGTGAACTGTGGACCCCGGTCCATTCTTTTAATACCGAAATACAAATCTGTCGCAATACTTGTTTTACTATTTTCTCTGCAAACAATCATCTTCCACACAATACGGTTAATCCTTTGTTACAGCAAGCCGGTGAGATTGACAACCTCACTGTTTCGTCGGGGCAAAGTACTTTGGTTGTGTTGTGCAGGTTCCACGTTGGCGCCGGAATCCCTGGTGTTGCGCCGCACTACATCCCGCCGCCATCAACCTTCAACGTGCTTCTTGGCTCCTCCTGGGTTCGATAAACCTTGGTTTCTTTCCGAGGGAAAACTTGCTGCCGTGCGCATCATACCTTCCTCTTGGGGTTGCCCAACGAACGTGTGAAATACACGCCATCAAGCATATTTTCTGGCGCCGTTGCCGGGGAACTGAAGAAAAGCTACACCACAAAGATTTCTAACTCCCACGTCAACTACGCACCAGTGATGTCCTCCATAAGCACCACCATGACATTTACTCAATATCTCTTGTTGTTCATATTCGGGAACACATCTTCACATAATACCATCCACTCCTTCTTTATATAAGTGTGGGTCATCCCAAAAATAATGCCTCAAGTCATAAAAGAATTTCCTCCTTTGCTGAGCTGAAAAGGTTGGAGGGAGGTACTTGGAAACAATAAAGTTAGCATAATCAGCGTACCAAGGACTATCTCGCGAGCTCACCTTTATTACAGCCAATTGTTCATTTGGAAAACGATCATTAACAGGAACAGGATCATAAGCTATATTTTCCAATCTAGACAAATTATCAGCAACAGGATTATCGGCACCTTTCCTATCTATAATATGTAAATCAAATTCTTGCAAAAGAAGTACCCATCGAATAAGCCTCGGCTTAGCATCTTTCTTTGTCATAAGGTATCTAATTGCAGCATGATCAGTATGATTTGTAACTTTCGAATCAACAATATAGGATCTAAACTTATCACAAGCAAAGACTACAGCTAATAATTCTTTTTCAGTTGTAGCATAATTTCTTTGAGAAGCATCAAGAGTTTTGCTAGCATAATGAATAACATTTAATTTCTTATCTACTCGCTGTCCAAGAACAGCGCCTACAAAGAAAATCACTAGCATCACACATAATTTAAAAAGGTAAATTCCAATCGGAGGTTCAACTACAGGAGCAGTTGTTAAGGCTTTCTTTAGAGTTTCAAAAGCTTCCTTACAATCATCATCAAAAACAAAAGGTACATCTTTTTGAAGAAGATTAGTAAGAGGCTTTGAAATCTTGGAGAAATCTTTAATAAATCTCCTATAAAACCCAGCATGACCAAGAACACTACGAATACCTTTAACATCCCTCGGATAGGGCATCTTCTCAATTGCTTCAACTTTAGATCTATCAACTTCAATACCTCTCTCAGAAATTTTATGTCCCAATAGAATTCCTTCATTAACCATAAAGTGGCATTTCTCCCAATTAAGAACAAGGTTAGTTTCTTCACATCTCTGCAAAACTTTATCAAGGTTCCGCAAGCAATTATCAAAAGAATTCCCATAGACAGAAAAATCATCCATGGATACAATACTCTCACAAAAGCCATGAAAAATAGCAGACATGCATCTTTGAAAAGTAGCAGGAGCATTACATAAACCAAAAGGCATACGTCTATAAGCATAAGTTCCATAAGGACAAGTGAAAGTGGTTTTCTCTTGATCTTTAGTTTTAACAGCAATTTATGAAAACCCAGAATAACCATCAAGAAAGCAAAAATGAGTATTCTTAGACAACCTCTCTAACATTTGATCAATAAAGGGTAAAGGGTAATGATCTTTCTTAGTAATTTTATTAACTTTTCGATAATCAATGCACATTCTATACCCTACAACTACTCTTTGAGGGATGAGCTCATCATTATCATTAGGCACAACAGTCATTCCTCCTTTCTTAGGAACGCAATGCACAGGACTAACCCATCTACTATCAGCAATAGGATATATAATACCTGCTTCAAGAAGTTTTAATACCTCATTCCTTACCACATCCTTCATCTTAGGAATTAGACGACGTTGATGTTCAACAACAGGCTTTGCATCATCTTCCATATTGATAGCATGTTGGCAAATAGAGGGAGAAATCCCCTTCAAATCATCAAGAGTGTAGCCAATAGCTCCTCGGTGTTTCTTCAATATTTCCAATAACCTTTCTTCCTCAATCTCTGAAAGCTTAGAACTAATAATAACAGGATATATTTTCTTATCATCAATATGAGCATATTTAAGATTATCAGGCAATGGTTTTAAATCAAAAACAGGATCTTCTTTTGGTGGCAGTGTTGTACCTAGATCTTCTACCGGTAAATCATGCTTAAGAATAGGTTGACGAAGGTAAATTTCATCAAGCTCATTTCTTTCTTCCCTAAAGACTTCACTCTCACTATCCTCCAAATGTTGCTGCAAAGGATTATTAGGAGCAAGAGCAATAGACGCACACTGTTCAACTCTAAAATCATTATTAGGCGAATCAGCTTTATAAGGGGTTTTGACAAATTTAGAGAAATTAAACTCATAAGATTCACCAGCAAATTTAGTCAAAATTTTCTCCTTCTTGCAATCTATAACAGCTCCACAAGTATTTAGAAAAGGTCTACCAAAAATGATAGGACAATACTTACTAGCAGCAGAACCAAGAACCAAAAAGTCAGCAGGATATTTAATCTTACCACATAGAACTTCCACATCTCGAACAATACCAATTGGAGAGATAGTTTCTCTATTAGCTAGCCGAATAACCACATCAATATCTTCAAGTTCACAAGAACCAATTTTGTGCATAATCTCCTTGTAAAGCTCATAAGGAATAGCACTAATACTTGCACCAATATCACATAAACCATAATAACAATGATCACCAATTCTAACAGATAGCATAGGAACACTAGTTTTTCTAGACTTATTAGGATGCGAAACAATATTAGAAGCATCTTCACAGAAAATAATATGACCATCTTCCACATTTTCAGTCACAAGATCTTTAACTATTGCAATAGCAGGTTCAACTTTTATTTGCTCATCAGGTTCTATAGGTTTCTTTTCGCTTTTATTAACCGCACTATTTATAACAGAGTACTCCTTCATTTTAGCAGGGAAATGAGTTTTTTCAATATAAGCTTCAGAAATAACATGATCAACAGTTTCAATTACAACACATTTCTTTATAGATGAATCAATTTTATCTTTATACGGTTCATGATACTTATCAAAATTCTTCTTAGGCAATTCATAATGAGAGGCAAAAGCTCTATAAAGATTTGCAACAACTTGAGAATCAAGACCATAAGTAGCACTCATATTACGAAATTTATCAGTATCCATAAAAGCTTCAATGCATTTATAATCATAATTTATACCTGACTCTCTATCTTTATCGTTGTCGTTCTCCCATCCTTCAGTATTCTCCTGAATCCGATTAAGAAGGTCCCTTTTAAACTCTTCTTTGTTGCGTGTAAATGATCCAGAACAAGAAGTATCCAGCAAGGTCTTGTCTTGAAAAGATAGTCTTGCATAGAAATTATCAATAATAACATTACCAGGAAGCTCATGAATGGGGCATTTGAGCATTAAAGACTTCAATCTCCCCCATGCTTGGGCAATACTCTCTCCATCATGAGGCCAGAAATTATATATGCGGTTCCGATATCTGTGAATTTCACTTGGAGGATAGAATTTAGAATAAAATAAGGGCACAATGTCCTCCCAATCAAGAGAATCACCATTCTTCAACAATTTATACCAATGCGCCGCTTTACCAGACAACGATATAGAGAATAGTTTCTTTCTAACTTCATCCATAGCAATACCTGCACATTTGAATAACCCGCATAATTCATGTAAAAACAGTAAATGATCACCAGGATGGACAGTTCCATCCCCTTCATAGCGGTTATCCATAACACGTTCAATAATTTTCATAGGTATTTTGTATGGGACTTCTTTCTCACCTGGCGCCTCATCCACTACCTTTGCAGTAGTAGTAGATTTTCCAAACAGGAATTCAAGAGAAGATCTCTCCATAATGAATTATAGCAGCAGGCAGAATTAAAATCAGCACAAACAGTAAAGGTTTTCCTTACCAATTCCACTTACCAATAGCGCTTCACTCCCCGGCAACGGCGCCATAAAATAGTCTTGATGACCCACAAGTATAGGGGGTGTATCGTAGTACTTTCGATAAATAAGAGTGTCGAACCCAACGAGGAGCAGAAGGTGTTGACAAGCAGTTTCGATGAAGGATTCACTGTAAATGCTCACAGACAAGTATTCAGGAGGTTTTGATATAGCAGATGAATAAAGTACGAGTAAGTAAAATGCGAGAGAAATAATTGCAGCGAGTGGCCCAATCCTTTTTAGCACAAAGGACAAGCCGGTTTGTTTACTTATAATGACCAAACGTTCTTGAGGACACACGGGAATTTAGTCTAGTGCTTTCGCTTCATACAGCCTAATTAATCTTCATTGTTTTGATAAGTGTTGTGTGGGTGAACCTATGCTAATGCACCGCCCTTCCTAGGACTAATACATACTTGTGATTATACCCCTTGCAAGCATCCGCAAATACAATAAAGTAATTAAGATAAATCTAACCACAGCCTTAAACTCTGAGATCCTGCTATCCGTCCTGCATCGATATACCAACGGGGGTTTAGGTTTCTGTCACTCCGGCAACCCCGCAATTGGCAAACGAGTACAAGATGTATTCCCCTAGGCCCATAAAGGTGAAGTATCATGTAGTCAACGTTCACATGACACCACTAGAAGAATAACACCACAACTTAAATATCATAACATTGAATATTACTCAACCATAATTCACTACTAACATTTAGACTTCACCCATGTCCTCAAGAACTAAACGAACTACTCACGAGACATCATATGGAACATGATCAGAGGTGATATGATGATGAATAACAATCTGAACATAAACCTTGGTTCAATGGTTTCACTCAATAGCATCAATAACAAGTACTCCCTCCGTTCTCTTTTAATTGACTCAGATTTAGTACAACTTTATACTAAATTTGAGTCAATTAAAAAAGAACGGAGGGAGTAGAAATCAACACCGGGAGAGTTTCCCCTATCAAACAATCA
The DNA here is from genome assembly GCF_022539505.1 of Lolium rigidum. NCBI lineage: Eukaryota > Viridiplantae > Streptophyta > Magnoliopsida > Poales > Poaceae > Lolium > Lolium rigidum. The sequence continues at coordinate 169,074,985 of NC_061510.1, forward strand.
AGATCCAACCCAAATCGTTACAGCGGTGACGAGGTGCAGCGGTGGAGATGGCGGTGATGATGATGGAGAAGATGACGATGGTGATGGAGATAATGTCCAGCTCGATGACGGTGACAATGGCGTCGATTTCCCCCTCCGGGAGGGAATTTCCCCGGCGGATTCCTGCCCGCCGGAGAGCTCTTTTCTCTCTGGTGTTTTCCGCCCCGCAGAGGCGGCTGTGACTATTCGCGACTATCCTCTGGAGCTTAGGTTTTCGGGGCGAAGAAGTACGCGAAGGAGAGGAGGCCAGAGGGGGTCGTGGGCCCCCTCCTCACAAGGCGGCGCGGCCAGGGCAGGGCCCGCGCCGGCCTATGAGGTGGGCCCATGGCGGCTCTCCTCGGCTCCCCTTTCTGGCTCCCTTCGTCTTCTGGAAAAATAGGATTTTTCGTATAATTTCCGTCAATTGTTGATCTTCCGAAATACTGCATTCTGACGGTGCTTTTTCCAGCAGAATCCTGACTCCGGTGCGCGATCCTCCAATAATCATAAAACATGCAAAATAGATGAAATAACATAAGTATTATCTCTAAATATGAAATATATCAATGAATAACAGTAAATTATGATATAAAATAGTGATGCAAAATGGACGTATCAGCCCTACACAATGAATGGTGTTTGTCATCCAACAAGAGAGTGTTTGAGAGTAGCATTTATTTATTCAATTATGTGATCATTGTTGAGAGTGTCCACTAGTGAAAGTATGATCCCTAGGCCTTGTTTCTAAGCATTGAAACACCATTTCCAACAAGTTCTGCTACATGTTCGCTTGCTGCCATTTTTATTTCAGATTGTAATTACTACTTATAATCATCCATATTACTTGTATTTCACTGTCTCTTCGCCGAACTAGTGCACCTATACATCTGACAAGTGTATTAGGTGTGTTGGGGACACAAGAGACTTCTTGTATCCTAATTGCAGGGTTGCTTGAGAGGGATATCTTTGACCTCTACCTCCCTGATTTCGATAAACCTTGGGTGATCCACTTAAGGAAAACTTGCTGCTGTTCTACAAACCTCTGCTCTTTGAGGCCCAACACTGTCTACAGGAATAGATGCGTGCGTAGACATCAAGCTATTTTCTGGCGTCGTTGCTGGGGAGGTAAGGTAAAAGGTATTCACATCCTCCGACTACTAAGCTATTTCCTAACACTGTTGCTGGTGTGTGGGTGCTCGAAGTTATTT